>NC_088987.1:15186774-15371774 GCF_963932015.1 Anas acuta
AAAGCTGCTAGCAATAGCCGTGAGTTCGCAGCACTTTTACAGAGAAGTTTTGCTTGGCCAGGCGTCGAGATGCATCACAGCTCGTGCTCTGAGCGGGATGGTATCAGCGCTTACCACCACGGTGTCCCAGGAGGCGTGGAAGAGCTGGTATTCATTTGTGGATGCAAAACAAAATTGAGAAAGCAAATAGCTGGCAGTTGGTGGCAATGAGCAGAGTTCGACACATTAGGACTTAGTGGGAGGCGTGTATTTATGGGGGTGCTGGAAGAAAGGAGACAGGGCTTTGGGATCGCCCCATGTCCAGCCTCACTGGCACACAGTGCTGTGACAAAGGTGGCTGTCCCCACCTCCTCTTCACGACTGTAAGTGACCGCGTCACACTCCTTGTGGAGAACTAGACACACAGAAACAGACACTTCTGCCTCCTCCTCCATTTTTGTCTTCAGTTTCTCTTCTTCCTGAGTACCAGGTGAGTGCTTGGATGGGGTCCAACCAAACTGTGCGTTGGTCACACAGCCCAAGGAGCAGAAAACGTGTGTGTCCCAGCCCAGATGGTTTGCTTCTTCAGTCCAGCATCTATCTTTCAAGGAGCCAGGTGTCCCAGGGTTTCCACTTCTCCTCTCCTGTCTGGCAGGAGCAGACTGGGAGCTTACCACTTTTTTCTCCCATATCTCTAAATTTGCCATCCCTTTTCCCACAGCCCAGGAAGGAGAACTGAGGGTGAGGGAATGCTCCAGATATCAAATCATACAGACAGACGGATGGGTTCACCTAGATCAGCAGTCATCTGAGGTAAGAAAGAGCTGAAATTTCAAAGCTAAAAACATAAAGACATTCCCCCCCCCCCCCCAATTTATTATTATTTTTTTCCCTTGTCTCATCAACTGTAAACAGGGGGCACGAGCTGAGCTGGAAGGCTGATGTCCTGTTTCTGCAATAGCAGAGACCCAGCACTAAACATAAAGCTGAAAAGCCCAGACATTCAGCCTGCTCCCCTTCACAATGTATTTCTATTTTATTATTATTATTATTTAAATTCTTGCTGTGAGCATGCAGGTCCATAAGGCTGGCCAGGCACTGCAGGGTCGGACCATTCAGGCTGGAATACATGTATGTACAGAGAGGGAAATGTAGCTCACACTGACATGCAGTATACAAGTTCCTAGAATGTAGCATTTAATGGAAAAAAAACTTCCTAGGAACATCAAGTTAAGAGCTACTATGGCACTAAACAAGCAGAGGCTGGAGGGAAACAGAGCATCTGAATTCGATTTCAGCTTGTGGTTGGTAAGAGACATGCCTTTCCCTTGTTTGCCTTTTAAGGGGAGCGTTGCACGCCGTGATATTGCTAAATATGAAATAAATTGCTAGTGTTTGGTGGCTGGCCATCTCACCTCTTCCCTCCCTGGGAGACTCGTGGGGGGCTGGCTCGTGTGTCAACCACAGCATGTGCCTTGCCAACAGACACCAGGATTCCTGGCCCTTTTACAAGCGTGGGTCGCACAGCAAGGCCCTAATGCCATGCTGTTGTATTTTGTTCTGCACACACCCAAGTGGTGCTTAATGCTCAGGTGAGAGCTGGTATTGGGAGAGGCCAGGATATGGCAAATGACAACATTTTGATGACAAAACTGAGGGAAAGTGCATGCGATCGGGTCTTTTATTATTACCTGCTACTATTCCCAGAACCAAAGTTCAGCAATACCACATCCTTAATGCACTGAGCATGGCAGACGGGATCTGGAGCATGGATAACATGCACTGACCCCCTGCCCCTGCTGTAAAAATCACCTTGGCACAAATGTCCTGAGCATCACTTGGTGGCAGGGACCTGACACCGGCTCAACCGTGCTGCACCCAGAGAGCTGTCTGCAGGATCAACACTTGGGTTTCTGCCTCTTGTTTGGTCTGTTGATTGCTTATCAGTGCTAATGAACCTTCAAAACATGTCTTTAGGGGCTGTCCTCTATCTCTGATGAAAAGATAGACATTGCACTGTAGCTCTGTGCGTGACACCAGATGCAGCACCCTACTTGCACGTGCAGTGATCCTCAGAGAGCTCATTCCTCCCTGTGCATTCCCCTTCTCCCTTGGGAAGTCAACTGAACAGCAGTTATAAACTTATGCAGTCACATCTTACAGATCACTTAAATAAGTTTTTCCCTCTGCTCTGGCAGTTTGAGCTGTTTTATGGTTTAGCAGGGTTTTTCAGAGCCCACACACACTACAGGAATGGAGGCAATTAGCTCTAGGAGTCACCGTAGCCCACCCTTCTTTTACAAAAGCACAATTGGAGCATTTACCAGGAAGTGGAAAATATTTATTTAACTTCCTTTCTGCAAAAGTATTAAAAGCCCCATTTGCACTAGGAGAAAAGTCAGTGAGCACGAGAACAAGAAGGATTGACTGACTCACCCGCTTTCACTGCTCCCAGCCCTGTCCAGAAGAGGTTGTGTAGTTCCTGGATCCATCAGCCAGCATGGGTTTGTGAAGGGTAGGTCCTGCCTGACTAACCTGATTTCCTTTTATGATAAGATCACCCGTATGGTGGACCAAGGGAAACCAGCTGATGTGATTTTTTTGGACTTCAGCAAGGCTTTTGACACGGTTTCCCATAGGATCCTACTGGACAAAATGTCCAGCATACAGCTAAATAAAAACATCATACGATGGGTGAGCGATTGGCTAACGGGCAGGGCCCAAAGGGTTATGGTGAATGGGGCTGCGTCAGGCTGGCGGGCGGTCACCAGTGGGGTCCCTCAAGGCTCCATTTTAGGGCCGGTACTTTTCAATATTTTTATAAACGATCTGGATGTAGGAATAGAAGGCATTTTGAGCAAGTTTGCTGATGACACCAAACTTGGAGGAGTTGTGGACTCGAATGAGGGTGGAAAGGCCTTGCAGAGGGATCTGGATAGGTTGGAGAGCTGGGCGATCGCCAACCGCATGAAGTTCAATAAGAGCAAGTGCCGGGTCCTGCACCTGGGACGGGGAAACCCTGGCTGCACGTACAGACTGGGCGACGAGACGCTGGAGAGCAGCCTAGAAGAGAGGGATCTGGGGGTCGTGGTAGACAGCAAGTTGAATATGAGCCAGCAGTGTGCCCTGGCAGCCAGGAGGGCCAACCGTGTCCTGGGGTGCATCAAGCACGGCATCGCTAGTAGGTCAAGGGAGGTGATTGTCCCGCTCTACTCTGCGCTGGTGCGGCCTCACCTCGAGTACTGTGTGCAGTTCTGGGCACCACAGTATAAAAAGGACATGAAACTGTTGGAGAGTGTCCAGAGGAGGGCTACGAAGATGGTGAAAGGCCTGGAGGGGAAGGCGTACGAGGAACGGCTGAGGTCACTGGGCCTGTTCAGCCTGGAGAAGAGGAGGCTAAGGGGAGACCTCATCGCAGTCTACAACTTCCTCGTAAGGGGGTGTCGAGAGGCAGGAGACCTTTTCTCCATTAACACCAGCGACAGGACCCGCGGGAATGGAGTTAAGCTGAGGCAGGGGAAGTTTAGGCTGGACATCAGGAAGGGGTTCTTCACAGAGAGAGTGGTTGCACACTGGAACAGGCTCCCCAGGGAAGTGGTCACTGCACCGAGCCTGACTGAATTTAAGAAGAGATTGGACTGTGCACTTAGTCACATGGTCTGAACTTGGGTAGACCTGTGCGGTGTCAAGAGTTGGACTTGATGATCCTTAAGGGTCCCTTCCAACTCAGGATATTCTATGATTCTATGATTCTATGATCAAAGCGAGATGCATGAGAGAGCATGATGACTCTTAAGCTCTTCTCTGTGCTTAGGTTACTGGAGTAGCCACACATTCCAGACCATGATGAATGCTAGATGATATTAAAAAACTCACTGTCGGCAACAGGATCCTTCCCACAGCTTCTGGTGGCCTTTGGACCAGGACAAAAGGTGTCCAGACTCACCAGGACCTGCCCGTGGGCATGGAGGAGAGCACCGGTATCGATTTCCTCAGCTGGACACAGGATCCAGTCACTGCTATATCGCGGCCAAACTTTGTATCTGCTTTTATTCCCAGCACTGGGCAATGCTGTTGCACCCTAAGCTCAACTGGACACCTCTTATTTGAGACAGTTACTTTACTTCTGAAAAACTGATTCCTGTAGATGATAAGCTCTCATAGGCCAAAATGGAGTCAGATCAATTTTAATCATGCTTATATTGCAGGTCCCATAAGCCAACTATTTTAATAGTTTTTCTGAGTCCTTTTCTTAGGGCTTGGAACATGCTCAACACCAATAAACTGAAAGACTTAGCAGGATGTTTCGCCTCATTAAAATGCTTTGTGCTTTTGACGATTCTGTTCTTTGACTGCTGTGTTTTCATAGATCCTTGTCTTGGAAATGAGGTAAGGGTCAGGAAAGGGCTGGAGAAAGACAACCTTGCCTCCTCTTGTCCAACTGTTCTGGGTGTTTTTGGAGTCCCTGCTGGACCATTCATCCTCCAGCTGCTCACACCATAGGAATTCATGGATACCTAGCATTTGAGTGGTTCGCTAGTAGCTTAATGCTTTGGAGAAGCATAAATGACTATAGCAGGCTCTGGGGATTTGCTACGCAATTTACATTTGCTCTCTTTTCTTGCTTTCAAGGCTGACTGTTTCTCCCAGCCCTGTATGCTTTGTGGCATGGGTTGTCTTGTAGCAGCTTGGGGTGGGGGGCACAGCTTTTCCACCACGCGCTCCTCTGCGATGAGCTCAGCCATGCCGTAGCTGCTCCCTGCTGGCTGCAGTACAGAAAGCTGCACATGTGTGTGGATATCGAGGCAAAAAGGAGTGCTGAAACCAGGGCTGCCTTCCCTGGGAGCCTGGGGCATGCTTCAGGGAAGGAAAGTAGATACCTTGCTCCAGCTTGGCCACCTTCATCCCAATTACTTCATCAAGCACCTCAATACCATTGTATTATATTTAATACCATCCCTCAATATTGTAATGGTATTATAATGGTATTGAGGGATGATATTAAGGGATGGTATTATAATATAATACGATTATATATGTGTATATTATATATATTATATATATGTTTAATATAATATAATAGGAATGGGTTTTAAATACATTTTTCCTTCCTCTGGAGAGGTAGTGAAAATGCTAAATAAAAATACCCTGGTTCTGAGAATTCATATTTTTTGCCACAACCCCTGGAATTCAATGAAAGTGCCTCCCTTCACCAAAATAATTCAAGAACCCACTATTTAAAAATACATTTCATGCAATATAATATAGCCAGTATTCCCACACAGATCTCAGTGCTGAAAAACCTTTTAAGGCCCCAGAGAGAGCGAGGAAGGATGGTGTAAGCAGGCACTTACTTAGGCCTGGTCCTGCCCCATCTCGGTCTGCAGCTGTAGGAGGAGAAGTGACCTGCAGGGACCTCACACACTCTCACCAGCTCATTTCTCTGCTGGCTAAAACTTCTTCCTCGATGTAGAGCTCTCCCAAAATCCCAGGCCAGGCGTCTTCTGGGCAGCCGTGAGTCACCTGATGGCTGGTGGAAGTGCAGGGAGTTTCTCTGTCAGATGCCACCGTTCTCCCTGCAGAGGGGATTTGTCCCATTGTAGGTCATACCTCGGCATCTCCCCAGAATTAGAAGCCTGACCTTGGGTCTCTTCCACAGGTCCCTCGGTGACCTCCAGGGATGGTGACTCCACCACTTCCCTGGGCAGCCCGTTCCAGTGTCCAACAACCCCAGAATCAGTTCCTACCCCTCACTCACACGTTTTGTTTCCCACCTGGGCAGCAAGGCCGTCGCCGGGCGCGGAATGAGACCAGCCAGCAAAAACACGTTCCTTAATGAATAAAACACATTCCTTAATTAATAAAAAACCCCAAAACCAGCCCGAGGCCCGGCGGGTCCCCAGCGGGCAGGGGCCGCTAGGTGGCAGTGCCCGCCCGGCCTGGGAGCGAGCGTGGGGCCGGGCCCGGCCGTGCCACGCGTGGGCAGCCCCGGCCCTGGGCGGAGGAGCCCCCGGTACCCCCGTGGGCAGCCTGTGCCCGTTCCTGGGCCCCTTCCATGTCCCTAATGCCCTGAGGGAACCCCCTCTGCTTGGGTCTGTGCCCGCTGCCCCCTGCCCTGTCCCTGGGCACCACCGCAAGGAGCCCGGCTCTGTCCTGCCAGCAGCTCCCCGCAGGCACCCATGGGCACTGGTGGGCTCCCCCAGCCCTCCCCTGCTCCAGCCCCAGCTCCCGCAGCCTCTCCTCGCAGCAGAGGGGCTCCAGGCCCTCCAGCAGCTCGGTGACCTTCCCTGGGCTCCCTCTGGCGTGCCCGGTTCTGTCTTGTGCTGGGGGGCCCAGGTTTGGCCCTGGCACCCGGTTGTGTCCTCCCCAGTGCCAAGCAGAGGGGCAGGATGCCCTCAGCCTGCTCTCGGGGCTTTGCCGAACTCCTTGGCATGCTCTGGGACACGGGCACGCTGCTGGCTCACGGCCACCTGGGTGCCCACCAGGACAACGTGGCCAGCTGAACCGCGCTGCCCTCCTGCCACCCCCATGGGCTCCCTGCCAGCCGCCCTCCGCCGCTCCCGGAGCCCAGCCCCAGCTCTTCACGAGGCTTTGGAAGGGCCCACGGCGTGGTGGAGCTCCTGAAGGGCTCCATGGCCGGTGCCAGGAGCCAGGGTTTGAACAACACACAATAAATATTAGAGTAGCCCGAGCTACAGAGAACTCCTCCGACACCAGTTTCTAAGGATGACCTCATGCATTTCTTGGCCTCTCTAGTCCTTCTCATTACTCTTCTGCATTTTTTCCCCCTGCTATTTTTCTTCCCTCCCAAGAAAACGTTTTGGTTTTCTTTTTTCCTTTTTTTTTTTTTTTTTTTTTTTTTTTTCCCTTTGCTTGCTCCTCCGAAATATGCAGCCATGGCAACCGGCTGGAGGAGCGAATTCCCCGGGTCCGCCCGCCTGCCCTTGGGGTCCGGCGGGGAGCGAATTCCTGCCTCTCCCTGCGGCCAGCACCGCTGCTCGGTAAACACGCGGGGCCGCACGCCTGCCAGCCCCTGCCCGGCCCTGCCACGTGCCACCAGCAGCCACCCCGAGCCCCTTCCTCGACCCAGTGGCACCGTCCCGGGCCGGCATTTTTGGGAGCAGCATCGGGGAGGAATGCAGCCCTTGGCGTCGGGACAGGAGCTGACGTTCCCGGCTCGGGCTGAAGAATGTGGACACGGCGTTCGCTCCCAGCTCGGCCCCAGCGTTCGTTCACCCGTGCGAGGGGAACGCCGGGCCCTCGGCCCTCGGTAGCCGGCCGATGGCAAACGCGGGCGTTGTGGTTCCCCCTGCCCCTCCAGCACAGCCAGAAGGGCCATGGGTGTTATTTATACCCTTTATAGTGTTGCACGATGCTTGGGTTACCGCCTGGCGTCCTGTTTGGAGAAGGTCTTGTGAACCAGAATAGTTTGGGGTTAGCGCAGCAGGTTTGAAACCAGACCCGGCGGAGCTACTCGCCATTCACTTTGCCTGGGCTGAGCGGCTTAAAATAGCAAAACGTAGCTACAGCGGTGGTGCGGCGTGGCTGAGGCAGAACGAGCCCCACTGATTCACCAGCCCATTGCATCAGCGTTACGACGCCAGGGAAATGCTGCTCATTCCACCGCTCTGCAAGGACGGTGACGCCCCGAGATTGCAGGGAAGCCGAGAAAGTTGGGGAGTTGGGGAAGGATTTGCACAATTCTCACCTCTGAGCCACGGCTTGAATGACTCTCCTGTATTTGAAGAATGCAGGGAGGGTTATTCCCAATCCCTGGGAAAAGACGGGTCAGGAATAGATGGACAAGGTGATATGCAGCATCCAAAAAAGCCACCCTGTTTGGGGTGGCTCTTCCCAACCCGCCGTCGAGCTGTGTAATGCATGGTGACAACACAGACACATGTTTCACGACCCGAAATAGCCGCCCCGGGATAACGCCTCGGTGGCGGTGCTATTTGGGGATGGAGCAGCTCAGGAAGAGCCCCGGCATGTGCCGCGGGGCCGGATCCTGCCCTGTCTCCCACCAATATTTGCTGGGGAGGGAAGAGAGCCGCCTGCCAGCTTTCCGGCTTATTTCATTTTCTTAGAATTTCCTCTCTTGGTTCCGTTTTATTATTATTATTATCATTATTCCACTTTTTCTTTTTTTTTAATAACAGCTGGAAAAAATAATGTGTTGCCATGGCAACACGCTCCGAAACTTTTGATGGCTTCAAGACGTGCCAGGAGTTGCAGGGCAGGCGATCATGATCACGGCAGAGGGGGCTCCCCAGAGCTTCCCAAAAACAGGGTGAGCGCCCTGCGGCGGCACAGGGCACCCACCGGCCTGGCCCCCTTCCCTCTGCAGGCACAGCAGCGCTTGCAAATTTGCTTGCATGTACCATGGGATCACGAGGCCAGGCGTGGTATTACTTCATGCTGGAGCCGATGCAGAAAGGCAAAAAAAATAATAATAAATAAAATAAAAAAATAAAGCATCGTGCTTTAAGGCTGTAAAAATGTGGGTGGGAATATTTTCCAGTGCGTGTCATTTTCCGCCGAGGCCAAAATCTGCGTTTTGCTGCTCGCTGTTGGTGTTTTTGTCCCTGCAAGTTGGTTTTTCTCTAAAGGTGCTGCTGCTCCTTTCTGTCGCCCCACACCGCCAGCATCCCATGCCCCGCGGGATCCTGTGAGGCTCCCACTCCCTGCCCTTCGCTGCACAACAGCTGGCAGATAACCGCGGCTCCCCTGCCCTGCAGCTGCTCACAAGACAAGTCCTTCTCTCCTTACCTGCCTGTTAAGAGCCAGCAGAGCTCCTCTGAGCACAGAAAAGCAAAGCGTGTTGATCTCAAAGGCCCTTCCAACCCAAACCAAGCTCCGAGCTCATGTCCAGCTGGTGCTCGCCTGTCCCAGCTCTTGGCTCAGAAACACAAGAGTGCCAAAACCCAGCTGGAGCATGGAGGGAAAGCACGGCACCTCGGCACAAGGAGCTCACAGAGGGAAGGATGGCATGGCATGGCATGGCATGGCATGGCATGGCATGGCATGGCATGGCATGGGGAGATCCCAGCCTTCGCTCCTTGGCTGGAGGCGAGGGGAGAGGAGCACAGCTCCAAAGCATCAGCTTGCAGTGAAACAGGCTTCAGCTTTTTCAGAGTCAGAAAACTCGAGGGAAGCAATCCCCCACTGTGACAAAGTTCCAGGAGACCTCATACATTCAATTTCAGGCGTCAGTAGTTAAAAATTCCCCTCCCGTCATTCTGCCCGAAGCCAATTACTTTCCCTACATTTCATGCAAAACATTTCTGTAATTTTCCTAAGCATGAGAACAGTGAAAAATGCATACTTTCTCTTTGATCGACAAACAAAAATTCTTACACATTTGTGGTTTTGGAGAGTTTTCGCTCTAAAGTGGAAAGGGAAGTGCCGCTGCATAGGGACAAGGGGACGCTGTGCAGGGACAAAGCACTCCCCGAAGCAAAGCCCCCGGTGTTTGTGCACGTTTGTGGGGAGCCCAGCAGTATTTTTCATGCTTGCGTATGGTGGGACAGGAGGTGGGGTGCAACCAAAATATGCTGAGCCTAGCTGGGAAGCCAGGGAAAGAAATTACCGCTGCTCCTGGCTGCGTCACAGCCGTGCTACTTGTCCAGATGTCATCCGTCCATCCCGACGAGGCCGTTTGTCCAGGCAGCGCTGGCGTCGGGGCTGCTCTGCCCCTACAACGCCACCGCTCTGCAAAGCCTCTCCAGACACCCCACGCAGATGCCAGCACGTTCTGCATCTCTTACAGGCTGCCAGCCTGGTACCACCGCGTCTTTTGGGCTGCTTTTGGTTGTTTTCTAGCCTGGAAGTAGCATCCAGGCAGAAAAACACGACTGTCCCCATTTCTCTGAAGTTTCCGGACAGGGGCACATGTTCCTCCTGCTCGCAGCCCCACAGAGCTCTCAGCCTGTCCTGCTCCAGCAAAATCCTGCGAGCGGACACAAAGCCCTGCTCCAGCTGTAGTCGAAATGGAAATTTTCCATTTCCATATTTTCAATGTCACGTTGGAAAATGAGAAGCTTCAGAAAGCAGCCCCTGCCTATTTATCCAAATAAATGAGGAAATAAAGAGGTGTTTTGGGCTGGAGACAACTCCAGCACTGCTGGGGGCAGCGGGCATGGCGGTTAGCTAAAGGAACACACGTTTCCCTAAAATCATTTCTCACATTTTTCCCTTCCCTTGCTCTGAGTGTGAGCGCTGCGCAGGGGAGGGATGCCCGAACCCAGGCTGATTTCACAGCCCCTCATAACGAAGCAGGAGCTTGAAATTATTGTGCGGGAGCTTCTGGCTTCAAACCTGTTCGAAATCCACTCAAGTCTCCCACAGACCTGCTCAGGGAGGTCTCTGAAGGAGACCGAGGAGCTCTGACAGTGGAATCCCCCCTAGGAGAAGCCACCTCCCCAGGCTGCCTCCTCGCCCCTTGTCCTTTGGCTTCAGCCATTCTGATGGCCGGGGGGGACCCGTCGCTGTGCCCAGCTCAGCTTTCAAGCAGTGGCTGAGGTTGGGGGCACCCCTGGATCCCTCTGGTCCCCCCAGGGCTCCCTGCAGCATCCCCATGCGGGCACAAAACCAGGCACCGAGCTCGCCCACCGGCCGGGCTTGTCAAGGTCACGGAGGTGGTGGGAAGGAAAGAGAAGGGAGAGCGAGGGGGGAGAGAAAAAAAAAAAAAAAAAAAGTTGACTCAGAAACCACAGGGAATTTTTTGCCTTTTTAGAATACTGGGAAGAGAAAAAATAGCCACAGTTATTCAAAGCATCCCGGATAATCACAGCCTGTTTACTGTTTGCATGCAAAGATGGCAGGCAGGCAGCGCGGCGCGGGGACGAGGAATGAGGAATTCGCCCGGCTCGCTCCGGCCGCTTCTGCTCGGCCCCAAAAAGCCATCGGCCACTGTCCCTCACAGCAGTACAGGAGGAGGAGGAGAAAGGCCAGGGGCTGGGGAGGAAGGAGAAGCCCCAGGGTCGGGAGGAACGGGAGCAGGGCAGAGCTGGCGCGGCGGGGAGAGCTTCATTCCTGCCGGCCCCCGGAGCAAGCCGGGACTTGAGATGGAGCCGATGGCGCGCTCTGCCCGACTGGTTTGCTGAGAAGCTGCAGCGCCTGGCAGCTCGCCCCTGCCCGGCCTTCCTCCAAATCTTCCCCCAGAAAAACGGGGACTAGCTGGAAGACGGGCGAAATTCCCTGGCTGCCTAATCCTGGTGGGAAGCCGGGGATTTCTCAGCTTTGTAAAGAGGTGCTTTCCCTCACGGGGAGATCGCGGTGAGCGCCGCTTCCCCCTTCCAGTTGTAGCATTTGGCTCGTGGAAACAGAGAGCAGGGGGAGGAGGAGGAGGAGGGAGCTTCTGGAGAAGAAGGCCAAGCTCCGAGGATGCTCCAAGCACCAAGCTCCAACCTGCGCCTCCAAGGGAGCCTGGAGGAAAGAGGGAAAGCAGGAGACGGGGCTTCAGGGATGCTGCTGGGGAGCAGCGTGGGGGGGATGAGGCTCTCCCGGTGGCCACAGGGCTGCAAGGAAAATTGGGGGACACCACTGAACCCCTCAGCTGTGCCCTGACCCACGCAGAGCCCACAGCAATGCCAAACCACAGGAGGGATGGGAACATCCCTACCCGAGCCACCTCCCCTTCACCCAGCGGGGAGCTGCTGCCCCGGCACGCGGTGACTGACTCGAAGCCACCAGGGTGATGGTGGTGGCACTGGGAGCAGAGCCTGTGCTGGCCCTTTTCCATCTTGGTAGCCATCTGCAGCTCCTCAGGGACACGGGGATCCAGGGATACAAGGGGCGAGGCACAGGAGCAGTGCTGTGGGGACAGAGCCCAGCTCCTACCCTGGCACTGCCTCCAGGGAAGGGAATCGGAGTTGTCGGAGCCAACCTGCCTGCCGCCTCCTCCCCTCTCTGCAAAATTTGGGAGGCATTTCTCACCGGGGGAGGCTGCTGCAGCAGCATGGGCCCTCAGGCTGGATTGTGGTGGGTTCTCAGCTCCTCCTAACCCACAGCCCTGCTGCCTGAGCTGCATCAGGCTGTTCCTGCAGCTGGAAAGCAACCCTACCAAAACAAAGCAGCCCCGGCCCTGCTGGCTGCAGCAGCAGGGGACCTCCTGCCCCATCCTGCCTCCTTTATAGGTGGGTTTTGGGGCTTTCCTTCCCCTTCCTTTTTTTTCTTTTGCAGCTCTTGAAAAGCCGCCTGCAAGCAGCCAGACCTGCTGCAAGGCCGACCTGCATCCGGATTCGGGTAAATAAAGCAGCGGGCGTGAGCGCTGCGGTATGCCAGGAATGCTGCAGCCCTTCCCCAGCGGCCGCTGCAGCCCCTGGGGAGCAGGAGCAGGGGGAGGCAGGGCAGGTACAACCCAGCTCAGGGCTTCCCATCCCTCTGGGCCTCTCCAACCCGCCCCTAAAGGGATGGAGGCTCCTAAATTTTCAGCCATGCTCCCCCACAGCCTTGGGCTCGAGGAGCCAAAGCTCCCCAGCGCGGCATCTCCAAAGCTGCCGTGCTGAGCACAGTAGGGAGAGAGGCCGTGCAGCGGCTGCGCATCGCAGCGGGATGGAGACATGCTCACAGGAGGAACACAGCGGATAGGAAGGGTGGCTCGGAGCTCCTGTTCAGCATCGCCGTCCCACTGGTACCCACTGTGCTCAGAAGCCACCTTCCAGGGTGGGCCATCAGTGTGACAGCTGCTAGAAACTAAGTTCAAGTGACTGCGGCCAGCAAGAGCATCAAGCCGGGGAGCATCATTTTGTGGCTGTGCAAGTCCTAAGGCAGCCCCATCTCGACCACCAGAACTTCTGGTCTTCTAGAAGAAAAGAGTGAGGAGCCAGGCAGCACGGGAAGGGCTGAGAGGTGGCTGCTGAAGCCCTAGAAGAGCTTGGGGACCAGGAAGGGCTTGAAGACTTGGCAGCGAGGAAGTCACCACGAGGAAGACGATGGTTGTGGGGCATCACACGGCTGTGTCCTCCACCCCAACCTCCACTTCCCCGAGTGAGCACGGCATCGCATACGAAAAGAACACTAGGAGGGTCGAGATGTGTGGGTTTTTATTTATTTTTTTATTAAAATATTGTTATACCAAGTGGAATGCTACAGCAATCTCGGTATAGGGCGGCATAACGAAACAGCCAGGTTTACGTTTAAATACTTCAGATAACTTAAAACGCACAAACAAGAACTCGTCGTCTTTGGCAGGAAAAAAAAAGTTCACAGCACGAAATACTTAAAAAGAAATACCAATATTAATATAAAATATATTAAGTTGTGGGTTTTTTTTTTCCTCTTTCATATTTTGCTTTGTTTTCCGCTTTGTAAACAATGCATGAGAACCAAACGCATTTTTTACGTGTCTGGGAGAGAAAATAAAAAATGCAGTTGTCCAGCAAATGCACACATGTTTGAAGAAGAAAGAAAAATATATATATATGCACAAAGGGCAAGGCTGGGAAGTGTCTGAGTTCTGAGGACCGAGCAGTCAACATTGGCTACGGGCAGAAGCCAGCTGCCAGTAGAGGAGGGGGCCACGGTGCGGCACGTCCCACCTGGACATGGTGCACGCTTGCTCCACTCTGAGCATTTCATCTCCAGCAGGTTTCTCCTCCACCTTCCATTCCCTCTATTATTGTTTGTTTTTGTTTGGTTTTGTTTTTTCTTTTTGCTTAACTAACACTACATTCCCCCCCTTTGTGAAAAAAAAAGGGGGATGTGCCCAGGGCTCTCCCAGCAGCTCCTGAGATGGGGATGGAGATGGGAAGGAGTCAACAAGGGAGGGATGGTAAGAAACCCCAGGGGAAGTGGGGGAGGAGGCTGAAATGATAAATACATTTGCTCCCGTCCTACAAAACAGGGGCATATTTACAGGGGGTCACATCTCCTGGGCCATCAGGCAGCTGCCACCGGGGCCAGGCGCTCCAGCGTCCCCAGGGACACGCGCAGGGCACATGGTGGGGACAGGGGCCAAGCCTGGACGTGGAGGACTGCACTGTCGCCTCTCCTCTTTGGACAGCTCCACCACGGTGACGGCAGCTCTCCCCGGCTGCACTGGGGAAGTCGAGGCAGGGAGGCCAGAAGAGCCTTAAATCAAGATCTCCACCATGTCAGACAGGTCTGGGGCTCTGGGGGCAGCCGAGCTCTCTGCAGAGAAATGAGGGGAGAACGTGAGGCCTGGAGAAGCAAGCAGGATTTTCTTCCTGGAGCCAGGCTGCTTCGGTTTTAGTGGATTTAGTCTCAGCTCAATGCTGACAGCCAAACCCAGCCCTGCTCCCTGCACCTCCCGCAGCATCCCTCAGAGTGTCCCTGGGGACCAGTGGACTCACCCTGCGAGCCGGCCGGGCACTCTGCGCCCTCACCCCAGCTCTGCGCCGCCCCGTCTGTCTGTGTGCTGCCATCCTTGCT
The DNA here is from genome assembly GCF_963932015.1 of Anas acuta. Lineage (NCBI taxonomy): Eukaryota > Metazoa > Chordata > Aves > Anseriformes > Anatidae > Anas > Anas acuta. The sequence goes on from NC_088987.1 coordinate 15,201,148, forward strand.
GCCACACTTGGCGTGAGAGGGTGGAGGGACAGCGGTGGGCACCGCTGGCACTTCGTCTGCAGTGGTTTTGCCTGCCAGAGGAGACGTCATTAGGGATTTGTCAGCACAGAAGAAATCCCACCCAACAGGCCCCCAAACCTCCCAGCTAGGAAGAGCCACTTCCAAAATCGAAAGGGGAAATTTTAGGCTGCTCCTTGCTGGGAAGCAGAGGTGAGGAGGGCTGGGATGCCCTCGTTTACCTGCACTGCCCCGGGAGGTGCCCTCTGCTGCGGAGGCGACAAAGACAGATGGCACAGACTTGGCTGGTCGCAGGGAGCCCTGGAGGGCTTTGCTAGGATCCCTCCGCGAGCGCTGCTGCAGGACTTTGATGACAGCGTCCTTCTCCAGGATTTGGGCATGAAGGGCTTTTAACCTGGAGAGGTGAAGAGGCAGAAGTTGAGAAGAGAAGGAGGACCATCGGCCAGCGTGATGGAGCCGAAGCCTTAGATGAAACCTCACTGGGGCCACCTGGCCCACCAGGGATGCTCTGTGACCGCACCGCCCAACGAGCAGCTCATTGGAAAGCAGGCTGCTGAGGTGGGACTACCTGTTCTCCATCTCCTGGTGCTTGTGGTTGGCCAGCAGGAGGTCCTCATTGAAGCTGCTGTTGGGCGAGTGGCGCGGCGAGTGGCTGATGAGGGTGGTGTCCCGCTGGGCGGCGGCGGTGGCGGCGGCGTCCATGGCGAACTGCCGCATGGTGCACTCCTCCAGGTACTTCTGCTCCCACTTGGTCATGTCAGCCTCCAGGGCCAGGATCTTCTCCTCCTTCTCCCTCAGCTGCTCGGACAGCCTGTGGGCACTCAGCTCGGGCGTCCCCCCGCCTGCGGCACCTGCTTGCCTCTGAAGCAGACAAAAAAAGACCCACAGAGAAGGTGAGGAGATGCCAGGATGGAGGTCACCAGCGTCTCCTGCCACACGGTCCCCAGGATGCCCCCACCTGCTGAGCTCGCAGCATCTTCAGCTCCTGCTCCAGGCGGGTGCGGAGGCGCAGCTCGAGCTGCTCCCGCTTCTCGCAGGCAGCCTGGAGCTGGCCCAGGGCTGCCTGCAGCCGCTCCACCTTCTCCACGTACGCCCGCTTCTTCCGCAGCTCGGCCTCCGCCTTGGCTGCCCGCGCCTGGGCGCTGCCCAGCGCCTGCTCTAGCAGCTCTGCCCGCCGGCGCTGGTCCTCGTTGGCGCTGCGCAGCAGGGAGGCTTCCCGCTCCAGCTTCTCCTTCTCCTGCTGGTGCTCATAGCCTGCAGAAAAAAGCAGAGCTCAGCCCCGGAGACACAAAGGTGAGGGAGGAAAGACCGTGTGGATGCCCCTAAAAAAGACGCCGTGCCTGTGATTCTTGACTCAGCTGCATGGTGTGAGCAGCCCTTGCCCAGCACACGTGGTGTGTCGGTGATGGTTGACATCCCAGCAGCATAGACATCAGAGCATGGACATGTCCTGATGGACACGGCCACAAGCACGGACACTAGCTGCATCAGAAAACCGCCTTTTGGCATATTGCAGCCCAAAATTTGAATTGTGACAGAAAAAAAAAAAAAAAACACAGTCCTGGCTTGTAGCTAGCCACTACAGGGAAGAGGACGCAATTCCTCCCTTGTAACACCAACACCATCTCTCTGCTAAAATAACACACAGCAGAAACGTAGAGATGGATTTTGCTGTATTCCCTCCCCCTCAAAAAAAATCCCAGCTTGCTCAGGAGAGAGGAGCAAAGGAAGGGCCAGGCGGGCGCGGGGAGGGAGTGCGGACTTTGTGCTGGAAGAGCCGGCTCAGCAGCAGGAATGTGGAGAATGCAGGTCACCCCGCCGGCCGGCCGGGATTAATGGCTCGAGTCCAGCGCCCGGAGCAGCACAGCCCTCCCCGGGGAAGGGCAAAAAGCTCCCACCCGGCCCCCGCCGCCTCCTCCCCCAGCTTAAAGGCTTCTGCACCGAGTCCCTGCCGCAGGGGAGCCAGGTGAAGACGAGCCCCCAGGGACTTACTCTGTGCCAGAAGCTTCGCCACCGTGCCCTGGTTGCTCTCCTGGTTCTCCTGGGTCTTGCTGGCCAGCTGCTTGTTGGCCGATTCCAACCGTTCTGGCACAAAAATGCAAAGAAAAATTCAGATTTAAAATAATTGTTTTGATCGGATGAAGCAGGAGCCCTCGGTGAAAACATCCAGAGTAATGAAACTTCTAAAAAGAAACACATCAGGGAAAAGCCAAGGGCTCGGGGCGCCTGCAGGGATGGGGGTGTGGAGGGGTCTGGCCAACCAGAGCCGCCGTGGAAGCGGGGGACACAAGTGGACCACCCCGATGCTCCTGTGGGTCGCAGCCACCCTCACCTTTCAGGTCTCGGTTGAAGTCCTGGAGCCGCCGCATCTCGCCATCTCTCTTGGTCCTCATGGCTTTCTCCAGCGCTTCCCGCTTGCAGGACGCCTTCATGAGGTTTTCGTAATCCTCCGAGATGCGCTGGATCTCCGTTTCCAGCTGGGGAGGAGGAAGTGACGGGCGGGGGTGAGATATTTGTGGAATGAGGAAAAGAAAGGCAGATGTTGGCGAAACATCGCCCGGGCTTCTTGACCTGCCCTAAGCTGCCAACGGGACTCAGCAAACCCATGGGAGTGGCAGCGAGGAACCCCCACCACAGTATGTGTTTGGGGGGAAAAGCTGTTTTTTTTTCCCCCTGCTTTTAGCTTTGTGGGCACTGAGGGAGTTTTCTCACTGGCCCTAGCGTGGATTTGGCTGCGCCGCAGTCCCCCTGCGCTGGCCCAGCCTCTCCCTGTGCCTCCAAGTGTCCATCTGTCCGGCGGGGAACAGCCCTGTCCTTGTGCACAGCCGCACAAAGGGCTTTCTGTGGCAGCCCGAGTGCTACCGGAGGCACAGAATGGGCTCTCTGCCCCCCCTCAGTGAGGACGAGGAGCTGCCCTGCCACTGAAGCACAGCTGTTTGCAGGGCGCAGCCACCAGAAGGAGGGGGCAGAGATTAAAACACAAAAGGGGGGTGAATTTCCCCAGCAGCTGTTTGCCCCAGGCGGCAAGGAAGCAAATGCACGAGCTCTGCCCCAAAAGAGGGGACAAAGCCTCGCTGTGCACACCAAGCCACGCGGGGAGGGGGGACCAGCTCCCAGCCCAACAGGGGTGGGAGGTCACGGAGCCATGTCCCCTCCTCCCAGAGGGATGGACTTCGGTGGGCAAAGCCCTGGGTCAAAGCAGAGGTGGCTCCATGAGTATCCACGCTCGCTGCTCAATTCCCAAAGAAATGGCAGGGCTGGGACCCCGCATCCCGCCCCGAGACGCCAACACCGGCGTGGCGGCCGGCTCACCTTCTGGATGCGACCGGCTTTCTCCGCGCAGCTCTCCAGCTCCCGCCGCAGCTTCTCGTTCTCCCGCAGCAGCCTCTCGTTCTCCCGCAGGACCGCGTCCGCCTGGGCAAGCCGGCTGCCGGCCGAGGCCGCCTGGGCGCTCATCAGGGCCTCCACGCCGGCAGGGCCGAGCGAGCCCAGTGAGCTTGGCACGGGCAGGAACGCTGCAGGGACGGGCGATGGCATCAGCCTGCTGGGAGGAAGGAGAGGGATGCTGAGGGGCTTGGCAGGGAGAAAGTGTGCCAAGCAGCTCTGGTACCCTGTGGATTTCTTGCAGCCCCCGTGTTTTGACTCCTCTAGGTGACCCTTGGGGAAAAACGAAGCTCCCGAAGCACCTGCGGGTGCTGCTTGGGCTCGCCAGAGGGATGAAACAGGTGCTGGGTGCCCCCAGGTCTCCCAAAAGGATGAGGGAGGCTCTGAGAGCACCCAGCCTGCCTTCCAAGGCCAGGAAGGGTTTGTGTTCTCTCTCAAGCACTCTCAAATGCAAAGTAAATCCCATCTCACAGTGCTGACTGGAGCTTGAGCACCTCCACAGCCAGGATTTAAGCACCTGGGACACCTGAGAACCTCAGGAGCTGGCCGCTGTGCCAGGAGGGGCTCCAGTCCCACCCTGTGACTGGGGATGATGCAGCTAGGAAAATCCTCAGCAATGGATGCGCCTTGAAAGCCTGCAGCTCTACCCTTTTTCCTCATTACTTTCCGGGCAAAGCAAGGGCTCCTGGCACGGCTCCTGGCTCAAAGGCTCACCACCAAACTATTAATACCTCCTCATTACAGCGCTCAGAGTTCCTCGACATCCCACAGCCGCCTCGGCCACCCCGAGCCGTGTGACCGCCCCGCTGGAGCCTGCATTCCTGCGGGGTGATATAGGAGTGAGGAAGAACAAACGCATCTTCCTCGCGGCTCCCCTTCCCCTCTTTGTTCCCTGGAAGGAGAGCGCTTCCTGCCAGAGATGCTATCGCTCTCAGCCCGGGCAGGTCAGCAAGGCGTGGAGCAGCATGCGTCCCCCTGCCTATTGCAGTTCCCCTCTTTGCCCCCTTTTCAAAACGATGCTTCCAGCCCTCCCCAAATGCCAGGCGATGCCTGAACCTCTGCACCCACGGGTCTCAAAGTGGAGCTGGGCTTTGCTGGAGGAAGAAGTGCTCAAAACTTATCCACGCCAGAGGCAGAGTCCCCAGCAGCTCCCCTGTGGCATGGAGGGGAGCCCAGTGCCAGGGCCTGCGGGCATCTCTGGCTGGGGATTGCCGGGTGGCATTTTCCACCCCAGGGAGCACATTTTCCTTCCACACTGGCCCGTGCCTGTTCCGAATTTAGCCATTTCCTGATCTGGTTCCAGCTCCTGAATTAACCCCAAATCCCTCCCAGAACAGCGGGGTTTTCATTGCCGCTTGGAAAAAAACGAACTGCGGTCTGGCTACGCCAGGGAAAACTGGGGCAAACGGTGCTGCCCGGCCGCCCTGCGAAGCCATGGCACCCCCACACCCCAAAAACAGCATGGCACCCGCGCAGGCTCTGCGGGTTACCTGACTTCAGGGTGCTGGAAGCTGGGACCATCCCGGGAGCAGGGTCGGGGCAGGTAAGCGCCGGCCGCATCCTGGCTGGGGATGATGTAGGGATACTCCGGGGGGGGCCCCCGCGGCTCCGGCCCCTCGGGGCGCTGCCCTCGCAGGGTGTAGTGCCGGGAGAGCTGGGGGTAGCTGTGGGATGAGCTCATGGGGCTGTGTGCTTTGGCCCCATTCCTCTCCAGCGACATCTGCATCAGCCGCTCGCTCAGCGACCGCACGTGGCCGTGCTTCAGGTCCTTCAGTGAGTCGTCGGGGCGCCGGGCGCTGCTCTCGGCCCCCCCGGGCTGCTGCCCACCCCGCTGCACCGCGTAGTACTGGGAGTGCGCCTTGGCCTCCTCGTAGCTCGGCAGCTCCTCGCCCTTGTGCTGGGGCTGGCAGAGGCGGTAGCCGCTGTTTTCTGAGTAGAGGTGGTCAGCGTGATGCTCCTGGCCCTGGGGCTCCTGCCTGGTGGACTGCTGCACCATCTGGCTTTCCTCCTGGGTCAGGCTTTCCAGGGAGGAGCGGGGGCTGCCGCCGCTGCCGCCGCGCAGGGCTTGCTGCTGGATGGCCAGCAGCGTGCGGTTCTCCGTCAGGTTCCCATAGCGCAGCTGCTCCTGGATCAGGCGGTGCAGGACCGTCCCGCTCGAGTCCTCCGCCGTCCTCATCTCCGCCGGCGATGCCGCGCTTCCCTCCCAGGAGCTCGCGTCGGGACCTAGCGGCGAGGCGGGCACCTGCGTGGGGAGACGGGGGGACGTCGGTGGGGAGCGAGGGGACCTCGGGGGGCAGCTTGGGGATGTGGGGAGCGAGGGGATGTCAGGGGGGAGCGAGGGGATGTTGGTGAGGAGCGAGGGGACGTTGGAAGGGAATGAGAGGATGGTGGAGGGGAGTCAGGGGGTGCTGGAGGGGAGCGAGGGGACGTCAGTAGGGAGCGAGGGGACAGTGGAGGGGAGTGAAGGGACATCAAAAGGGAATGAAAGGATGGTGGAGGGGAGCAAGGGGACACCGGAGGGGAGCTTGGGGATGTCAGTGGGGAGTGAGGGGAAGTTGGAGGGGAGTGAGAGGATGGTGGAGGGGAGAAAGGGGACGTCGAGGGAGGGCGAGCGGACACCGGAGGGGAGCTTGGGGACATCAGAGGGGAGCTCGGGGACAGGCAGGGAGGTTGGGGACGTCGGAGGGGAGCTCGGGGACCGTCGAGGCAGCGGGAAGAGGCCGGCCCTGCACAGCCCCGAGCTGAGGGGGCTGCCTGCGGGGGCTCCGTCCCGTCCCGGGGGGCAAAGAGAAGCCCCCTGCCCGCGGGATCCCGGGGCCGGGCGGCACTTACCGGGGCATGGCGAGAGAGCCGAGGCCGTGCTGCTGTCCGCGGAGCGCGGCCGGTGCCGACTGCGGGCCGGGCCGGGCTCTGCTATGCCCGGAATGCGGGGCCCGCCCCGCCGCCATCACCGCCACCGCCGCCAGGGGGAGCAGCGCCCGCCCCGCCGCCGCCATTTCGGGGCTGCCTCCCCCCCTCACACAGCCCGGCCGCCGGGGCTCTGGGGGGTGCTGAGGGGAAAAAAGGGACGGGGGGGACACGGAGCCGGTGCCCGGTGGCCGGGGAGGGGGCGGCAGGCATTGGGGGAGGTGGGGGGAGGTGGCGGCGTGGTGCAGCTGCCGGGCGCTGAGGTGGGGGTCGGGGGTTGGGGGGGGGGGGGCGGCGGGGCTCGGCCGCCAGCTGGCCCGGCCGCATCAATCTTGGTGTGCGATCAAAGCTGCGAGGGGCACGGCATTGTCTGCCAGCCACCCCCAGAAAGGGAAAAAAATAATTAAAAAATAAAACAAAAAACACACACAAAAAGTCCCCGTCGGCCCCATCTGCTCTGCCCTCGTGCCCCCCCCCCCCTCAGCCATCGCCACCCCCAGCCCCGGGATGGGCGCTGAGGTGCTGCTCGTCAGGGGGTGGAAAGGCTGAGGACGGAGGGGACACGGCGATGGAGGGTCACAGCGGGGTCTGTGGCCTTGGGGTGCCCGGGGACGGGGGCTCTGTCCCTTCCCAGCGGGGAACGAAGCCGCTTTGCCCCCACGTGCAGGCCGAGAGCTCCCCGGCACGTCCGCCCGCGGGCCCCGAGACGGCAGATGGTGCGGGGGGTGGCGGGGAGGGGGGCAGCGGAGGGGCAGGTGCAGGGAAAATTGCTAATTAGATACGGGACATTAAGCGCTCTCATTCCGGAGAGAGGGAATTCGGCACCTTCCAAACGCCGAACAAAGGCCGGAGCGGGCCATCGGGCTCATCCCCTTCCCATCCCGGGAAGGACGAGGGGCCGGGGAAGCTCCGCTTGGCCAAAGCCCCGCTGCCAGCCAGCGGCATCCTTCAGTCGGGCACACGGGAGGGCAACGGGTGAGAGCAGAGCCCGAAAAGCAGCCGGCTTTCCCCACAATGCAGGCGCTAGGCTTGTTTTCAGCAGCTCACTGACCAGTTCGAGGGCTGAGCAATGCCAGCTTCCAGCCCAGGTCAAGGTGGAGACCATGCTGCGGGTGGCGGGGAGGTCCCCAGCCCTGCCGGGGCTTCCCGATGGGATTTGGGGTCCCAGCGTGGCAGAGGCCCCGGTAGGAGCGGAGCCCCCCGGCTGCCTCCCCTGGCTCATCCACCAGCCTTATCTATGCCTGCGTCATCCCGCTTCCCTTCCTATCTCAACACCGCTCTATTTTTGGCAGCAGGAAACCCCTCCTGGGCTGATAACACCACTCTGGAAAGTGATCTGAAGAGGAAAAGCCCTCTGCTCCTCCTTTTCTTTCTGCCACTTGCAGATAGGAGAAGCTTCCACCTTTCCATCTTCCCCCGGAGGGGGCCGAACAGCAGCTGGCTATTGAACATCAGGGATCGACCCCGTCCCGCAGACCCGCCGGGCTCCCTGTGCTCCCCATCAGATGATGAAGCACGCAGAAAGGTTGAAGGCTGCCCCATAAACCCAGATTTGGCAGTTTTGCAGGGCAGGGAGGCTGAACTGGCAAGGCTGGGGAGCGGGAACGGAGGCAGGGATGCCGGGTAGGCAGTGATGTGCCACATCCTCGGTCAGAGCCAGGGTGCTTGTGATTCCTGGGGGTTCGAATCTGTTTAGCCATCAGATTACATTCCTGATGTGTTATCTCCTCTGTAACGCTTCCCCCCTTTAGGAAAAGCAGGCAGAGCAGCAATTTTTCAGCTGTGGGGAGAAGCGGCCAGGGTTCCCAGCAGCCCCGACCCCAAAACCTGGGGCAGCAGCGGGGAGGAGGTGAGTGCAGGTGCCGGGGCTGCGGGCTCCCTGCATGACACACAGCTCGGCGATGCCAAACCCTGCCACTGACCTCACCGCCCAGCCTTATCGGCGAGGCGTTGGAGCGAGGTGAACGAGCCAAGAAAATGCTCGCGGGATGAGATCACCTCAGCTTTCTTCGCGGCTCCCAGCCGCCGCTCCCGAGCCCGCAAGCCGGGGAGGATGCGCACAATTTGGAGGAGGTTTGCAGCCAGCAAACTGGTCCCAGAGGGACGGCGACAGCGTGCAGGCAGCCAGGTGCAACATCCTGGCCACCAACCCCTGGGATGTTGAAAAATCCCTCCCGCCCCTCTGCCAAGCTCCTGCTTTAAAGCAAGAAGGAAAAATGGGGCTCCAGGAACCAGACAAGTGCCCATTCCCCATTCCCGTGCTGTTTCCCAGGGCCAAGATCCGTGCAGGCTTGAGCTGTTGGGGCTGCTGACCCATGGCTCGTGAATAGCGCGGTGGAGGGACCTCAGGGATGTCCCTGGGGACACAAAAAGGGGCTTGTGTCCTACCTGCCCCTGGGGACATCTCCAGCCTGTGTCACCTCGGGTGGCACCCTGCATCCTCAGATGCTCGAAGGGTCTCAGAGGGATGCCGTGTCCTGACCAGGGGGTCAGGATGGGTGCCACATCCCTGGCTGTGACACCCATCACTGCTGCTGCTTTTTCCATTACTCCCTCTCAGCTATCATCTCCCCACATTTCACCCCAAACCCTTTCCACTGCCGCATCTTACTCCAGAAGAACCTGCAGGTCCCCAGGGACAGCAGGTTGCAAACCCACGACCTCCACGACCTTAATTATTCTTGGGATAACGAGTGCCCAGCCTGTGAGCCTCGTGCCAAGGCTTTGCAGAAGGGCAGCATCCCTCGCTGCCTGGTGGGGAACCAAGGCAGCCTCGGTGGGGGCGCAGCTGGAGCCACGTGGGGACCGGGGCTGGTGACGGTGCAGAGGGGCTGACAGGGCTGTCCCCACAGACAGCCGTCCCCCAAGACACAGCTCCTACTGTGCTGGTGCTCACACGGGCATCTCCTGCCCCTATGTCAAGGACGAGGTAGGAAATGCGAGGGGTGATGTGCAAATTTTTTGGCTAAGCCATGTGGCCATCACAAAGGGGCCGCTGTCCTTCTCTTCCCCTTCTCTGCATTTTAATCCCCCCCCTACTCCCCCTCCACCCCATTCTTGAAGTGAGTCATTTCCATTCCTGGAGGTTAACTTGTCCTTTTCTGCTCTGGCCAGCAATAATTCGGCCACTTTCTCACCTTTGTGGCATTTTCGCTCTTTCCTGAGAAATGCGGCGCGCTGGGTGCGATTTCCTGCCGGCGGGAGGGACGGCAGGGCGGGGGGGGATCAGGCCATGGGGTGGCACAAGAGCCAGCTCCTGTCACCTCTGCCTGCCCCGTGGGCTCCAGCTCACCCCCCCGGGAAGGTTTGGCTTCACAGCCATGCTGTGGAGGGCTCGAGGTGGGAGAAAATTGAGGAGAGGAGGCAGGCGAGACGAGGGAGACAGCAGCCACTGACGGGCAGCCTGCTGCTAAATTTTCATGCAAATACCACAGAACAAAACCAGACAGGAGAAAGACCAGCTGTTCTCCCAGAGCCCCCAGCGCCCTCCTCCTCCTCCACCAGGCTGCCTGTCGGGGCAGCTGGGCTGGTCTTTGAGCTAGCAGCAGCTTCTTAACGGCCTGAGAGATCCCAAACACCAACCGGGAGCAGAATATGGAATACAGGGTGGGAATGACAGGTGGATGGATGGGTGGATCTTCCTTTTTGCCCCATTTAAATGTCACAGAGATAATGTCCTACCAGAACGACAATTAAATAGCTAAAAACTTCACATTTGCCATTTCTTCAGGGGCTGCAGGGCTACTGGGGGACAGGGGGAGGTATCTCGATTCAAAGACGTGTCAGGGGAGAGGCACGAGGAGGAGATGCAGCACGGGGAGGTGAGGGGTGCTCCAGGGACTGCTTTTCAGCAGCACCATCCCATGCCCAACTCGTGCCACCGATACACACTCAGAGCATCCCTGGGGAAAAAGAAACCCTGGAGACCGGGCTCAGTGGCATTACTGCCAGCTCTGGCGTGGTGACAGGGAGGGTGACAGCAAGCTGTCACTGCTGAAAGGCAGCGGATTGCCGCAGGGCTTGTTACTGAGATGTGGCTCCAGGCATTCAGTGTGCGGGCACGGAGGGTGTGAAATGTCCCGTGACCCTCTCACCACATATTTCTGAGCTGCCAGGAACCTCCTGGAGTTCAAGACGGGGAAGCTCAAAGTCCTGGCCCTGGGGAGGAACGGCTGGAGGCACCAGGGCTCACTGGGGTCACCCAGCAGGAGAGCAAATCTGCAGGAAAAGCCCTGGGGGTCCTGGTTGGCATCCAGGTGGCTGTGAGCCAGCAGCGTGCCCATGTCCCAGGGAAGGCCAAGGAGTTTGGCAAAGCCCCGAGAGCAGGCTGAGGGCATCCTGCCCCTCTGCTTGGCACTGGGGAGGACACAGCCGGGTGCTGGGGCCAAGCCCGGGTCCCCCAGCACAAGACAGACCTGGGCACTTCAGAGAGAGCCCAGGGAAGGTCACCGAGCTGCTGGAGGGCCTGGAGCCCCTCTGCTGCAAGGAGAGGCTGCGGGAGCTGGGGCTGGAGCAGGGAGCCCACCCGTGCCCATAGACCCAAATATAGGGGGCTCCCTCTGGACGTCAGGAAGCACTTGGGGACCATGCGGGTGACAATGAATGAGTGGGAAGGACATGACCTGAAAGTGACGGTGAGGGAGAGAAGGGGTCGTGCAGAGAAATGCCCTGAAACAGCAGCCCTGTGGCCAGCTGCTGGGAGAAGCGTGGGTAGAAGAGGATGCAAGAGAAGTGGGGAAATAAGAAGGAAAAGAGCGAGAGCAATACCGAACTCAGCTACCATCAGCCCTGAGCACATCAGGCCCTAGAGTACACTCAACGCCTTGAGCTCCAGCACAGTGCAGCAGCGATGCGGGAGTCCCACGGCCAGCTCCAGGAAAGCTTGGTGCCAACGCCGAGCTGTGATGTCGGCCGAGCGACCTCCCAGCGGAGCCACGTGCTTCAGCTGCGTGCTCGATGATACAATAGAAAACGCCTCTGAAGCCCTGGCCCGCTGGTGCATTTCCTTAGCTCGCTGGAATTTCCGTTTCGTTCTTCCTCTCCCAGGCTCTTACCGAAAAACGGTGTCACCGCGCGCGTCCCCTGGGCGGGCTCTGGAGGGAGGCCAGCCTCGTGGTCCCTCTGTCGTGCTCCCCGCGGGCGCCAGGTTCGGCTCGCCCGTTTATTAATCACCCAAGGCGACTGCCGATCCAGGGAGAAGATTTACAAGGCGGGCAGGAAGTTCTTGTTTTTACAGGAGTGCCTCAAACACACGCACGCAGTAGGAAAAGCAAACATTCCAGGCATACCGAGGGATCCGCGGGATAAAAATTCCCCAAGCAGCCCGGATTAAGATACTCGCGGCACATGGAAACGCTAAAACCCGGACTCAAGGATTTAATTGTCTGATTTAGCAGGCAGCCCCTGAGCCTGCTCCGTGGAACAACCTGAATTTAACGGGAAAAGCCCCCGTGGAGGGACAGGGAGGGGGGCAGCGGAGGTGCCCTTGCTGCAATAAAGGTCAGGGCAGGCCCCCACCGCTCGCCCAGCTCTGTGTGGACACCAGAGCCTTGTGGCAGAGCTCAGCGTGAGCTTTCCAACAGGTTTTCTCCTTCGTTGCCGAGGCAGGGCCCACTCCGAATCAGTGCCTGGAGAGCAGCAGCCGTTGCTCCAGGCCAACACACGTTACCTCCCCCAAAGCCCTGTGAAGGTGATCTCAGCCTCACGACACCTCCCGAAGATGAACGACGCCTCCTGAAGCATTGTTGGGGTCGGATGAGGGCAGAATCAGGTCCCACTGGTGGCTCCTATGGGATAATCCATCTCCTGGGCTGCCTGCCCAGCTCCACCACCAGCTGGGCCCCGAGTGCTGCCACCTGACAAACTCACCAGCAGCAATATTTGTCATGTGTGAGTTTGCAAAGGAACCTAAGAAAAGGCAGGAGGCAAACAGCACTGAAGTCATTTGGTTTCTCTGCAGGAAAAGTAGCCCAAATTATGTGCTTCCCCTTTCTCTTTTGCACTTCCTTTGTCAAAGGATCTGTGCAACGAATTCGAGGTGATGCCCTTAGTCCTGATGACATGTTGGGCAATAACCTGAACTTCCTGAAGGGCTTTGTGTCTCTCTGGGTGAAGAGGAGGAAGAAGGACTGCAGGGCAAGAAAGTGAGACAGGTCAAGAACCTTTGTTGGCTGGAAACGTCCTGGAAGCTGCTGGAAGAGCTGCGGAGGGGAACGATAAGGGATTAAGTCATGAGCTGAAAGGGAGAGTTAAAGACAAGCACATGTGTAAGGACATCCTCGAATAAAATCCACTTTTGCACACTCAGCAAGTCGCCCCCCATGTGCAAAGCAGAAACGGATTGCCCTGTGTGTTTATCCCACATTGCAGCCCACCTGTGGGCATGAGCAGCGCAAAAACTTGCTGCTGCTCCTCTCCTGCAGCCCAGCAAGGATGCTCTGGGTGAATTATTGGGACTCTGCATCTCAGCAAATCCTCTGAGCACTTTTGTTCTTTACCTCCTCTCTTCCCTGCCTCCGTTCATCACCAGCCAACGGCAGCAGCAGTCCGGGAGACCTTTTGCTGCTGGCGCACGGTTTGGATGCAAACACATCCTTCAGAAGTGGATTCTGTCCCCGTAACTGCAGTTGGCTTTAACGTGTGGCTCTGTGTTTCTTCTGCTGCTGTGTGTGCCTGCATCTGTGCCCTTCTGCTTTGCCTGTGACTTTAACTGGGCTTCCCCATGGTTTTCCCAGCAGGATCCTCCTAACACCAAGCGCAAGCTTGGCCATTCACATCCACACTGCACAGCACGTGCTTCAATTCGCTGCAGGCTCTGTGCTGCACAGGAGCAGGGTCTGTAGCTGCAGATGTGAGAAATCACCATACAAGCTGCATTTTCCACAGACGGCTCCCGGTGTACGCTCAATCACGTCTGCAGATTTTACTCAGATCGGTTGTCATTTCTGATTCCGTAAATCCTTGCTCCCAGCCGAGCCCAGGCGGCCGCAGCAGGGCTGGGGCTGAGCCGTCCCCGTGCTACACCACAAGCCAGCTGCATTTAGCAAACTTAACGTGGCATTACAGAGACATGAGTCATCATCGCTGGGGCTGTTTTCACAGAGGCTCGCAGCGCAGCTCTGCGCCGCGGTGTTTTTGTTTGCCTCTGACCGTAAAAGCCTGACACATGCAGCTCACCCCGTGATAACAACACCTGGCCCACCAGCCACAACCCCGGCTCGTTAGGAAAGGTAAATAAAATCACACCTCGCAGCCAGACAGCCACGACACACTGCTCGGAAGGTGGTGCTGGGGTGAGAGGAGCCCCATGGGGTGACAGGAGCCTCATGGGGTGACAGGAGCCCCGTGGTGTCCCCTCCCTGCAGCTCACCGTGCTATCGGGCTGTCTCGGAGCCGTCACCACCCCCAGATATCACCTGGGAGACGCAAGGGGTGCAGGTGGTGTCGGGGAAATATATGGACGAGGGGATTTCCAGATGGGGAAGCTGGCTGGGAAGCTCCGGGCACTTTTCACCCTGCCTTCCCCTACACTTAGGCAATGTTAACCACCTTCCCTGAAGGCACAGTGGGATGGGCAGAGAAAGTCCTAAGGCCGCCGCGCCGCTGGCACTGGGGCCACACACTGATCTCCTCGCTCACTGCACAGGCTGGGGTCTGGCTCTCTGGCCTCGGCCGGGAGCGTGGCACCTCACAGCACGAGTGCTGCCCTTCCAGGAGCTGCCTCACCCCAGGAGGACGATGGTGGAGAGATGAGATCAGATGCAGACTGCTCATCGGTCATCGTACACGAGGTTACCCACCCAGACACACCAGGGACGTGGGCACTCGGGTGAATACACCCTGCTGGCTACGATGAGCTACAAAGGCGCATTGCTGGACAGAAACGGGCTCAGATTTATTCCTGTCCCGAGCAGGAAACTGGAAGGGATAATACAGAATTAAGCTGTGAAGTTAACCTTCAGCTATGTAAATTATAGGGAATGAAAAAATGCAGCCAATGTGAAAGAGTATTATAAATGCACCTTAACTACAGGCACTGCATTATGAAGAGTAATCTTGCTGAGCTGGGGCAGTGGAAAACAGCAAGCAAGTTTCAGCCTCAGAGCTATGCGGGGTGAAAAATAAGGCATTTTTCCAACCACATCTGCTGTCACTCACCATCTCACTTGATAGCGACTGTATAAAAAAGGGCTGACCAGCTAAACACATATTAGTCATCAGGTAGCTATGTTGACAAATTGAATCATATTCAGTGGGATTATACCCAAGGCAAAGAATTTGGAAGCTTAGCAAACCAAGCAATGTGAAAGCTCTGGCAAGCGCACGTTGCCGAGACTCGTACTGCTGGTTTGGGAGCGCTGTGCTCCAAACCCACGCGCCAAGCCCCTCCTCTTCACGACTCGGAACCAATATTTGCACAAAGTTAAGTGAAAGCATGGGCGCTGACAGCAAGATCGGCTGGACGGCCGGGGTTTTATCAGGGTTGTTTTCGTAGGGCACAAGGTCCAGAGCCAAAGAACGGCAACGACGTAGATCGTGGCCACAGAGATCACCTGCGGCCCGCTGGCTTCGGAGCAGGGGTGTGGCAGGGGTAATGAGGAAGTACCTTTTTGGCAAACAGCTTTTTGGTACAGCGCTATGCCACCTGGACATCATCCTGAACACACATGGAACAATGATTTTAATGACAGATTAAGTGTACTACGCTTCATACAGCTAAAATTAGGCATGTCCCTAAAATCACTATTCATTCCTCTATCCCCCAAATGAACTTCTCAATGGAATCACCCTGTTATCACACCAGTTTGAAACACGCTGCTTTAGCAGCCAGATCCATGAACTACATTGCTTCCACGCTGATGCTGCTCCGAAGGTAGGGACTTTGGGTAATGCACAACTGCTGAGGCTGGATTCTGGAATTACATGCATTTGCTACCGGGATCAGAGATGGGGCACAAGTAACCCCTGTGTATTTAAATGGCCAGTAACAGGATTCTGGATGTACATGCATCAGATGCCATAATTCTGAGTCATTACACACCAATGTACTGAGCAAGAAGCTCACAGGCATTGTAAAGAATTAAGTCATGAAGTTAACCATCAGCTTAAATTACAGGGATTGAGAAATGTAGCCAATGTAGAACTGACCTGTAAAGAAACTGCATGTGTTATGATATATGACCTCTTGCAATCTAGCTATTGTTTTATTTGGAAAAACAAAACAAAACAAAACAAAACATGGAAGTGAATCAGGGAGCAGTTGAGGGAGACTGGGGACATGGAAAGGCTTCCAAATGAAAAGAAGGCAGGAGAGCTGGTATGAAATAGAAACCTGCAGATGCAGGAATACCCAAAGAGAGGGCACCTGCTTCCATCAAATTCAGAGAAGAAACAGTCTGCCAGGTCCTGGTGAAGGTAGGGGCGGCACTCAGTGGCTCAGGACAGTCACAGCTGTATGCTGAACTCACAAACCTGGCTGATAAAAGCACTTTGGAAGCCACATCTGTGTGTACTCCTGTGTGTAGCCCCTGTGTACTCCTTCTCAACCTTCACACAGTTTGGCTAGCTTGCAAAGTTCAGTATTGAAAAAATATAGGGAAGAAAGAAAAGTTTGCCACGTGTGAAGGGAAGAAGATAAGTGTATTTTATGCAAGGTGCAACTAGACGCCCAACTCCAAGAAGAAAGATTGCTGTCTGGTGGCATCAGTTTAATGAGATTCTATTTGTTTGTTCATGTTTTAGAGATTGTGATGATCTTTCTACCAAACACCAGGAAAAAAAAAGAATTATATCATGGAACTCCACATTAACTGTCCTCATACGTCTGGGACAAAACCTTCAGGCTGTGCAGGTTTATTTGGAGGGTTGGTGAGTCCCGCAGTCACACCAACCCTGCTGTTACTGACAGGCGCTTTACCAGCACACTCAAAGCCATTAATGCTGACATTTTGTGAAGGATTAAAATCATTGGCCTTGCATTATTCTGGTGAGGATAAGGAAGTGGTGATATCAGGAGACACAGAGAAGCTTGCTTAAAATAGCAAACAGAATTCCTGAGAAGATTCCCCATGTTTATCTGGACACTAAGCATTAGCCTGCAGAGGGGAAACGGCAGCGGGGGTGGAAACAGCAGAGGGGGTAACCATGCCTTCTGGAGGAATCCTGCAGCCCTGAGGCCAGGTCCAGCTTCCCATGGACATTCACCTATGCCAGGACCTCATGCCTGCATGGTGGGGGTCCCAGAACAGAAGAGAAGGCTCAGTGCCATCCCTGCGCCCAGCACAGCACCTGCAAGGGGTGCAGGACAAGCTGTGTGAGCCTTATGTCTCAGGCCTCTTCCCTACCCTTCTACCCTTCCCCCTTCCCAAGACTCCTAGTTTGTGGTGTGTTGTCTCGTGGCTTCAGTGCCCATGCCCTCTACCTGCACATTTGGCTGTGCACAGTAACGGCAGGCACAGAGTTAAGCTGAGAAAAACCTCGCACCTTTCCTGCCGCAGGAATGCAAACAAACTCCCTGCGCCCCCTCCAGCTCTCTGTTGCAGGATTCAGCTAAAACACGAGGGCTGGGAGGAAGGAAAAGCGGCCAAAGAAGCAATTCCCAGCCTCAGGCTCTGCGCAGTGCTGCCGTGCCCTCTGCCGGGCCAGGCTGCCTCTCTGACCACCCTGCCCAAGCCTGCTGCACGCTGCCCTGTGCCCTCACCACCCTGCCCATACACTTGCCTGCGTCCTCGCTACCTGCTGCCACATCCCCAGCTCGGTGCCCAGGTCCCTGCCACCTCCTTTGGCCAAAGCCCTGAAATCGAAGCGGAGCAGCAACGAGTTTCCTAGAGCAATGAAGACGGTCGTTTTAATTAAAACAAGGCTCTGCCAACCCTCGGACTCCCCGCAGGCAGGGAAAGCACGTCCCACAGAAGTGCCAACCCTGCCCTGGGCATTTCATTGGCCCCAGCTTGCCCTGCAGCTCTGTTCTCCTTGCAACACTGACCTCTCAACAGCCAGCGGTCATTCTGGGGCGAAGACGTTTTGTAATACATAGGCAGCACCACACCAGCCCCTGAAATAACAAATAAATACAAATAAATAAATGAAGTCTGTAACTAATTGATGGCTCTAAAGGTTGAGCACCAGCCACTCACCTTCCTGGAACTAAAGGTGGGCAAGAGCCTGTTTCTGCACACATCACTTGTTTTGTGAAACTGGAAATAAACCCAATAGCCTCTTGAGTAGGCAGCTGTATTAGGCAAGCTCTCTATTAACCTGAAACGAGATTGCTGTGAGGTGCTGAGCAACGTCCCAAGGGAGAACCTCACCCTGCTCCCACCGGACTGGAGAAGCCCTCTTCACACAAGGAACAGGTCCAGAAGCAGAGATTTCCACCACAGAAGTGGAATGGGCTAAAGTTGTGCCAGGGGAGGTTTAGGTTGGATATTAGGAAGAACTTCTTTACCAAAAGGGTTGTGAGGCGTTGGGATGGGCTGCCCAGGGAAGTGGTGGTCACCATCCCTGGAGGTCTTTAAAAGATGTTTAGATGTTGAGCTTAGTGATATGATTTAGTGGAGGGCTTGTTAGTGTGAGGTTGGACTGGGTGATCTTGGAGGTCTCTTCCAACCTAGAAGACTCTGTGAATCGCTGTCGGGACAGCGGGCACCGGACCCTCATTGCTCCAACAGGGCAGTGCTTGGCAAGCTCAGGGCTCGCCTTCCCGGACAGGACACAAGGGGTACAGCACCACCCCAAAACACCTCTTTCCAAAACACTTCTTTCAGGCCACGGCAGCTGCGAGAAACCCCTCCGAACCAGCCGCGTCTGCCAGCGACCTCCCCCCTCCACACAGCACTGAGCCCTCAGCCCCCTTCCCGCCGGCGGCCGCCCGCCATTTTCTCCCCTCAGGGCGGCCGAGGGCGGCCCGGCGCATGCGCGCAGTTCCGCCGCCGGCGGCCGGGGCCTATGTACCAATGGCTGCTGGCGGCCCTCGGCGCCCTCTTCCCCGCCGCCCGCCGCCCTGCGCCGCCCCCGGCCCCGGCCGCGGCCCCGGCCCCGCCGCCGCCTCGCAAGAGGCCGCTCCACAGGTCAGCGAGGCCGGAGCGGGCGCTCCTCAGCCGGGCCGAGGGGTGAGGGGGGTGGGAGGAGGGCGGGGGGGGGGCGAAATGGGGGCCCCGGGGGGGTCGGGAGGGTCCCGCGGTTGCTGCTGAGGGGACACGGGATGGGGCTGGGGGCGGTGAGGGAAGGGAGGCGAGGGAAGTGGGGAGGAGCCGGTACCGGGCGGCTGCGGAAGCTGAGCGGCAGGGAAAGTGGGGCTGAGGATCCGGGGGGGGTGCCGGGGGGCGGTGTGTGCCTGCAGCCGGTCACCGAGAGGCGGGGGGGGCCCTGAGGTGTTCGCTGGGAGGCAGGGGTGTTCGCCAAAAGGCAGAAGTGTTCCCTGAAATAGTCACTAAAAGGTAAAAGCGTTCCCTGAAATAGTCGCTAAAAGGCCAAAGGTGTGTGCTCCCTGAGATACTCAATGCCAAAGGTGTTCCCTGAGATGTTAACTGAAAGGTAGAGGTATTCCCTTAAAAGGCAAAAGTATTCCCTGAAATAATCGCTAAAAGACCCAAGTATTCCCTGAAATAGTTGCTAAAATGCCAAAGGTGTGTGTTCCGTGAGGTACTTGCTAAATGCCAAAGGTGTTCCCTGAGATGTTAACTGAAAAGTAGAGGTATTCCCTTAAAAGACCCAAGTATTCCCTGAAATATTTGCTAAAAGACCCGAGTATTCCCTGAAATATTCACTAAAAGGCAAAAGTATTCCCTGAAATAGTCACTAAAATGCCGAAGGTGTTCCCAGCTCCCACGTGCGAGGCTCTCCGAGGGAAGCCAGGCAGGTGCTCCCTGTTACAACCCGAGCAATGTGTCCGGCTGCAAGCTCGGTGTGACAGCTTTAGCAGACACGTCCCAAACCCCTGAACCCAACGGTGTGCAGCCTCCATGGCCGGGGAAACAGGGAGTTAACACCGAAGCTGCCTTCTCCGTGATGTCTGGCACTCGGTGTTATCCCACAGTAGAAAGGTGAAAAATTGTGGGTACGGGTGGTGAAACCCGTGGGGAGAGTGGTTAAAAAGTAGCTGCTCTTACAGCGCATTGCTGAAGTAGGGCGTGCAAAAATTTGGGGGAGTCAGCCTGTGAAAGGTTAAATTCTTACAATTTTAAATTATACACTGTAGCGAGCTGTCCTGGACACTGGCGCAGGAGGAGTTTCTCGCAGCTTATTTCTTTCCCTGTAGTTAGTCGCCAAGGAGGCGAGTAAAATGTGGGCACAGATGGGTGCTGTCACCTCCAGGGCATGGCGAAGGACGTGAGCGCATCTTTCCGTGGAGAGCAGGCTCAAATGACTTCTGCTTTCTGGTGCCCCTCTTTCAGCTTGTTTCAGGTGTTGCTCAACACCCTCTGTACTCACCTGTTTCCCCCAGGCCCTTGGCAAAGCCTCTGGTGCAGTGACACAGACACAGTGTAACCTCCTCGTGGGTTGTGCAGTCCTGTTGCAGGCAGGTAGCTGAGCACAGATCTGCCTTTTTTTTTTTTCCCCTCACTCCTGTCTTTTGCCTGTTCGTGTTCCCTGGCCTCGCCTACTTCAGGACATCAACGATTTCCCAACCTTCTGAATCATCAACAGAGAATTCCTTTTTCCATGTGCTCAAGCTGTGTTTGGTAAAGGAAAAAGGACAAAACCAGTCTCACAGGTGTTGGGTGCGAGGAAAAAAACAGTGGAGAAAGATGCACTTTCATTTGAAACCGGTAACCATCAGCACAGGAAGGTGTTTAACCCATGGTTGTCTCAGAAGGTAGCCGTGAGGAGGTGGCATTGTGCTTTATCTCTGGAGAGGACCGATGCTGGAAAGATTTCACTGAAGACCACTTCAGAATGAAGTGATCTTGATAAAGTGGTCTTGATAAAAACTGAACAGGAAGACAGATATTTTTGCTTTCTTCAGTTTTACCTTCTGGAATATCAAATATGCTGAGTAAGAATGTATTTTTTTAGGAATACTTTGCATTTAACACCTACCCCCCATTTTTCTGCCTGACTTTAATAGCATAGCAATGACAAATACCCTCCGTACTGTATGAAAGGTGCAGGTAAGGATAAGAACTTATTTTTGTGCTCCTGCTGCAGAAGGAAAGCAGTCCAGAAGTGATGCAATCAGCAGGGTTTGGGAGCATAACTGTTGAAAAGGAATTCTTGTATCTGAGAAGGACCATAGCATCTTTCGTAGAACCCTCACCATGTATCAGGGTGGTTTTGGAATCGAATAAGGGGGGCAAAAAAAAAAAAAAAGAAAAAAGAAAAGGCACAACCTTTGCTATCTGTTCTCAAAGTTAAAAAAAAAAAAAAAAAAAAAGCAGCTAGACTTTATCTTTGTATCAACTGATATAATACTTTAACTAATGCTTAGTAAGGAAGGGTGCAGCTAAGAATGATTTAAAGAACTAGTTCACGAGCACTGATTTAGCAGTAAGTTATTTATGTGGGTGTTCACGAGTTGCTTTTCCACCTTTTATTTCCTGTCCTAATTAAACTTTTATTTCTCTGCAGCTCGGTGTAGCGCACTCAGATGGCTTAGTAATCGTTGGCATGTTGCTTTCCTTGAGGAAAGAGGATATGCAATATATGTAAAGCTTGTTACATATTAACTGAAGAATTTTTTGTTGTTAGTGACAGACAGAAAACATGAATTGAATGTGAGAAAGAGCCCTAATGTGCTGGAGGGGGAGAATTAACTGTCTGTGAGTGCTCTGCTGAGTCGGAGCAGTGGGGGGCGTTGGTGAGGTGCTGCAGTAGCAGCAGCCGCGTGTTCCTGTCCGAGATGATCCCAGAGATGCTTGGAGGGGAGACTTTTGGGATATGGAAATAAATTTTGGAAGCGTGGGCCCTGCAGAGGGAACTCAGTCTCTCAGAAGCTCATCTGTGCTTGCAAAACACTGTTCTGTGTGTTTTTTCCTCAGCGCTCAGCCACCTCTGGAAGATCCTGACCAGACTCGACCAAAAAAGCAAAAAACAGGTATTGCACATTACCCATGTAATTAATACGCCTGGTTTTTCTTAGGTTTCATGTACCTTAGAAAACTCTGGCTTTTGTACTTCAGCGTGATTCCCGAAACTGTGGCTTTTCGAGCCGTTCTCTTGGATGTGACCGTCTGTGCAGCCAGTGGCCTGAGGGTGTATGGTGGGGCCTAGCTCTATATGCGATGTTATCTGTGCTGATGGTGGCAGGGTACAGGGCTTCTGCTGCCAGCAGGAGATACCCCAGGTCTCTTTGGCCCATCCACATCAGCAGAGAGCATTTGGCATTGAAGCTGTGTGCCCCCTCCTGCCTGGGTTTGTGATGCTGTACCTCTGACAGCTCAGAAGAGCTGTGTTTCTCCCAAAAAAACACTTAAGATCTGGGGTGTGAAGGAAGGTAACTCTAAACTGGTGCAGGCAGAGAAAAGTGGCATTTCTGAGTGACGTGAGTTTGGAAGAAAAAAAAAAAAAGTTGAACTGAAACCAGAAGTGGGTTCAGTCTGAATCTGAAAAGTTTGGCACGCGAATGTTTAAAAGATAAATGAGAGCTGAGTAAGGAAGGGTGAAGAAGCAGCAGAGGGTTGGCATGGAAGAGGACAGCAGAGACAGAGAAGTGTTCGCTTCAGTGAGACTTCCTCGGACACCCCCTCTGCAGATTTTATGGGTAAAATTACAGAGCTGCATGCAGCCATTTTGTTACCTCAATGCCAGCTGCTTTGGTCATGATTCGAGATCAAAGCTTCCCTTTTTCAGTCAGATAAAAGAGGGAGAAATTGATGCTCTTTAGGCTGTGGGACATTTCCTAGCATACACTTTACGGGGAGACATGGGGCTTCCTACTCACTGCTTGGCCAGCAGTGCTGCCCCTCATCTAATGGTAGGGGCTGCTGAACAGGTTGCATGCTTTCCTGGTACCATTTATTCTCTAACACAGCCCACTGTCAGACAGTTCTGGCTTGTTAACGTTTGGGAGCACTGTCTGAGGGGTTGTGTGTCCCTGCTTCTATAACACTCAGGAGTCTTTGCTAAGTTTGGTTTCTAGACCTCAGCAAACAGCTCCTCCAGTAGTCAAGAGTAACATGTAATAAACTGCAATGCTACATGCATGCGTGGAGGGGGTGAGGGAGAGAAATTGCACCATGTGCTGCTTCCCTGGAAAAAGGGAGTGCTCCCAAAAGCAGGGTGTTCTGGTAGACCTGGCTGGCAGATCTGCGGGTTAGTCGCTGAGCTCGGCTCTGCAGAACTGCCTCTGGAGCCACCTATTACAAAACTCACCTCCAGCTCTGTTGGCAGAAAAGCCTGTAACTAGCAATGAGTTCTGCTGTGGTAGGTGTCATTAAGGATTTCTGGTCACACAAAAACCTGATTTCCCTTTTCAGTTGTGTTCTTACACGGCCTATCTTTGTTTTTTAGGTTGCGCCACCTCTGAGCCTACAGAGAAAGTTGAAGAAGTTTCTGCTGTGGCGAAGGTGCCGGCTGAGGCAACAAACGAGCACTGGAAAGCTTCAGTCAGCAATGCAGCTCCAATCACAGAGCCCACAGAAGAGGTTAGAACAGAATTTGAAAGTAGGTAGTTAAGATATTGGGTGAATCTGTGTGAGATGAAAGGAAGGAGCTTCTCTGCCTGATGCATCTTGAAGCTGGGCCTGCCCTGAGCCTGTAAAGCAGTAGGTCTTTCTTTTCCATTGATAGAAGGCAGCTCTTGCTCTTGTGTGCTGGTTTTGCCTTATTCAAGTCTGCATGTGCGTTTCTAGCACTTGGAACTGGGGAGCTACACTTCTGCTGTCTCCCAGATATTTCACAGGTACTCAAATCTACAGTCTGTGTGTTTGCAAGCTGTTACTCTTTTTCTCAAGCTTGTAGATAAGGAATCAAAATACATCACCTTGCAAGAAAAACTATGTAGTTGGTCCAGGTAAACATCATTCTGCTAAATTCATTATCCACGAGAGTATTCCTGTAGGACACAGGTTCTGTAACAGTGACTCATTAACAGCTGCACTCCGTTGTTTGGTTCAAAGGTGTGATGTTGCCTTTCTTATTGCCCCACTAGGGTAAGAGAGGAATAGGAAGCTGTCATGTTCTACCTATTTGTTCTTGAGGGAGTCATTAACTCTTACAAAGGGTATTTTTCAAGGACAAGACTATTGCTTTTCAGAACAGTTAGGAGCTGACTGAGGAGAACTTGATGTTAGGCTCATGTTGTTTTACATCGCTGTGTATATGAGTATTAAAAATCAGTGAGCTTGTCAGAGATCCTGCAAATATTTGCATTCTGCTGCAATCTGAACCAGCATATCATGATCCCTGAGTCATAACAGAGCTGCCTAGATTTCAGGAACATTGTGTTTGCTTGGATTTGTATTCAGCTTATACTCACTATGATACTTGTGTGTTTTTATTTAAGACTCAGTCCACTTCGTCTGACCCTTTGTCTAAAAGACCAGCAAGTTCTGCGCTAGAAGTAGAAATGCTACAGATTGGTAAGGCCATCAGGTTACCAACTCATTTCTTTTTCATCCTACATTGTGTGTGTACTCTGTGACTCAGCACAAGGCTTACGAACAGGTTACAGGCACAATATCTAGGTAACATAAGGGATACTTACATAGGAGCTTTGCTTCTTCCCTGTATCCTTGCATTGCTTCTGGTTTGGGGCCAGACATTGGTCTTGTCATCTCAGCGTTAGTTCAAGAGCTGCCTGGGATGCAGTTCTATACTTCTGACATGGCCACCGTTAGCTTGCCAGAAGTAAATTGTTTAAAACACTTAATTTTTAGGTAGTAGATCCCAATAGCCCTTTTTTATTTGAGGTTTAGGCTAACAGTAGTTTGTGTGCACAAATTTTTGTAGGTGTGAATATGGAAATCTGATCTTATTGTTAATAATGTAACATAATGCAAATAACGTTATGATGCAAGAGAGAAAAATGAAAATAATTTGTTTGGTGAAGTTCTTCACTGTAAACTGATAAAACTTCAGTTTCTTCTTATAGTTACATCGTTAACTTGTGCTCTCCTCATAGATAAAATGCCTTGTGGAACCAACGCTTGCTTGAATAATGAAACACTATCCCTTTCTCACAAGACAATTCCCTGTTTGAGGTAAAAATCCTTCAGTTTCTTTGACATCACTTAAAGACTTGCTGTCTTTCACTTTCTTTCTTGAACATTCTGGGTGTTGTCAAATACTTGTATCTTTGTCCACGTAGTAATAGTTTTCCAAGCTATTCTGGAACTCCAAGCTGCTGTACTGTAGGGAGGTCTCCATCTGCTTTTTTTCCCAACCAATTTTAAACCTTTCTAAATCAAAACAGGTTTAAATCAAAAAAGGCAAAGAGAGATGATCTTTCTTCTCTGCACTGCCCTGGTGAGGCCATACCTGGAGTGCTGTGTCCAGGTCTGGGCTCTCCAGCATAAGAAAGACGTGGGCTTAAGGGAGCAAGTCCAGCAGAGGTGATGAAGGGAGTGAAGCATATGAGGAGAGGTGAAAGGAGCTGGGAACATGCATCCCAGGGGAGGTTCAGGGGAATCTCATCAGTGTGCATAAACATTTGATGGGAGGGAATAAAGAAGAGCGAGCTGGGCTTTTCTCAGTGTTGCCCACTGACAGCTGGCAGTGGGCGCAAACTGAAAAGCAGGGAATTCCATCTGAACATAAGGAAGCACTTACTGTACTGTGAGGGTGACTCAGCACTGGCACAGGATGCCCAGAGAAGAGAGCCAGGGGAGTCTGTGTCCTTGGACACGCTCAAAACCCAACGGGGCACGGTCTTGAGCAACCTGCTTTGGGTTGCCTCTGCTTGAGTGGGGAGGTAGATGAGATGATCTCTAGAAGTCTCTGACCAGAACAATTTTGTGAGGAAAGCAGCTACACTTCTATGCCAGTGTGCTAGCTTTTGGAAGAGTTGAGGGTTTGATGGTAACATGCCTGTGTGGTTCTCAAGTCTTCTGTGTTGACTCAGGGCTTGGACTGCCTTGGAAATGACCCTGAGAATGGGTGCAGCACTTGTGCTGCATCTGAGTGCAGATCAATCAGCATTATATGTTCAAAGCAGTTGTTCTGACTTTCTATTTCACTGACTTCCTATTTTACTTCTCCATATTTTCCCATTAAGTGGTTGAAGACAGCAGGTCTCCATCTGAAAATAATAAACATTTCATGTCTGTCTTCATCATCATCAATGCACATGCTTACAAAACAGTTGGTGGTGGTGCTTGAATCAGAGGTGCTTTTCTGAATATTGTCTTGATGCTATTTCTTTTGCCATTGGTATTTTTAGCACTAGCAGGAATGGCAACCACCATGTCAAAACTACTCCAGAAGACACCGTAACACTCAGGCCACCCATTAAGGAGCACACTACGCCAGAGTCTGCAACTTCAGAAGTCAGCAAAATGGGGAGGCCTTTTTGTACTGTGGAAGAGGTGCGTTGGGTGAGAAAGCTGGCTTTTGAAATAACACAACTCAGTAGTCACACCAGAGCTATGACAACACTGAAGTGACAGTTTGTAACATTCCCTGCAGTGGATATTTAACGAAGTGGATAGTTAACGAAGGAATGCTTATGAAAATCAGTGTGTGATGTTTTATTTGCTTTTCTGCGTATCAAGCATTGTAAGTGGAATTACTGCCCTGTCACCTAGCATATCATTGTTGCAGTGTTGTTTTACTATTTGTCCTTACCCCAGCTCAACAGCTGTCTTTACATAGCAGCTTTATAAGGATGATGTAGTCAAAAAAACCCACACACTTGCTGATAATTCTTCCTTGAAGGGCTAAGAGGTCCTTCCCTGTCCTTTTCTTCCAATATCTGAAGCAACTATTGGAAAATATGTGATAAACCTAGCTTACACTGGAGAAGATCTTAAACTGAACTACTGGAGAAGCAGGCTATGACAAGCGGAGGAATATGATTAAGATACCGTGGAGACTCATAGCACACAGTCATTATGCATATTGACAGGAATGCCTATTAGCCTCAATTCTTATGCAAGAAGTGTAGACCACAGCTAGAGAGAAGAGGCCCACGTTTGAGGAAACAGTTGCAGAAGGAATTTTGAGATTGTAGTGGGATGCAAGTTCTTATCGCAGGATAGGAAAAAAAATGAAGGTGTAGGAATTCCTGCTAAAATAAACTTGAATTCTGTGCCAGTGTTATGAGAACAACCTGTGCAGTCTGCACTAAATTCAGATTACAAGTATTTGCTTCGTACGGGGTTCTGATCTCATCTTTTTTTTCCCCTTCTATTCTGCTAGGATGTTCTGAGAGGCGAAAAGGAGAAATACAAACAGCTCTTGAAACTAGTAAAGGAAAAATATCCTAGAAGCCGCTCTATCTCACAGCCGACAAGCTTCTGCAAGTAATTATAGGAAAAATAAGTATTAACTTTTTGGTGATAATGTTGTAGCTTTTGTACATGGGTAAGCGGAGGGGAAAATCATATTTTGTACTCTTAAGGTTGTGGAGATTGTCCCAGAGCAGGTACTGGAGTAAAGTAATTTTGAAAAGGCCATGACGCACTCTTCCCTCCCTGCCTTTACCTTCCCCCAGTAAAGCATGAACATTCTGTGAAGGCACGTTCTGAAGGTGAAGATTCCTTAGTTGTTAGGGATTTGTTTCTCTTTTTGATAGCCCTTTCTTGTATTTCTGTTAAGAAAGGTAGTGCCTAGTTCTAGTGCTGGCAGTGTAATTTATCATAAAAATCCATAGGAGTGGTTATTTTGTAACACTATTAAAAAGAATTTATCTTCTCATTCATGATAGTCAACTTCTTCCTTGGTCAGTAGACGTATTTTATCTGAGAATGTGAAATGTAACCTAAACACAGGGAATACCAGGTCTTTCTCTGTTCCTTCCTACCTCCCCCAGCGCTTCTCATACAAATCATAGGAAATTTTCTCT
Source organism: Anas acuta (assembly GCF_963932015.1). Taxonomy (NCBI): domain Eukaryota; kingdom Metazoa; phylum Chordata; class Aves; order Anseriformes; family Anatidae; genus Anas; species Anas acuta. The sequence goes on from NC_088987.1 coordinate 15,228,398, forward strand.
TTGCAATACACTAAAATGATGAAATCTTAGTCTTGTGTATGGAACGCCTGTTCTTAAAGCAACCTGCAAGAGGGAACTTGCGTGTAATTCTGATTCATATATACTAACGATGAGTATGTTTGATATGTCTGTAACTGTACCAAGAGGTTGCATAAAATCAACTACACCAGGGAAAAAACAAAAATAATAGAAGAAAAAATAGAATTTAATCATTATTATTAAAAAATAATAATCTTAGTGGAATAGCTACACTTCAAAGCTGTGAGGGACTAATTGTAAAATGCTGATGCCAAAAGGGTGCTAAAATTCCATTGTGCCTTTCTACACAGAAAGACAGTAGGAAGTGCTGTGTTTTCTTGCCTCTTTTTTTTTTTTTTTTTTTTTTTTTTTTTTAATGCATTGAAACATAGATTGTTACTGAGGCTTAGAAAAATCCCCATCTCTGGTTGTTCACAGCTAGGAGACACCTGAACACAAGACTTGAGATCAGAACAGCATGGCCTGTTTAAACATTCTGGTGCATGAAAACGATACGGAAATCAGTATTTCATATGATTCTTGGTGTGCCATCAGTAGCTTTTTAGGGTGGATCAAGATTCTGCTTTTGGCATCTAATCTCCTGATCATTGATTATTGTGGTTTGGCTCATATGTCAGAGCAGACCTGAAGGATGTGAAGCAGATTCCTTTCAGGTGATGCTAAATCAGAGAGCATTCCTCCAGAGTGCATCTAGTGTGCTCCAGCTGATTATGAGCATGTAGTCCCTGAGGTCCAAGTAGAGCAGATCCTAAGTAAAATGTCCCAGAAATTTCTGTTGTGGACACTATTCACATGGTGAACATAATCTTTATTAAATAAATTGAACAGAATTGGTCAAGGACTATTAAAACGAATGCTGTCTTGTCCTGTAAAATACAATAGCCTCCTCAGGTTAACCCAGATGTTTGTGCAATGTGTAAAGATTTTTTTTTAAAGTAAAGCTCCTTTTTTTTTTTGCTGGTGAAGGGGTAAAGGAATCAATTGTTGTGACTTACTAGTCTCTCTTGAAATTCTGAAGTGGCAGAAAATGTGACTCCTGCGTCACCAGTATGTATGAGTTGAAAATAGCCAAGATTTTGAATGTAAACTGCCTCTTAGTGAAAATGCCTCTTAGGTTCTGTTGTAAAACTAATGCAAGAGACAGGATGACCCTGTTAATGGATTAAACAGCCTAATTGTACCTAAAACAGTTTCTATTACTTTACCTGTGGTCTCCAACTCTAATGTAGACAGTTGTGTATGAATAAGCTTTATCCTTTCTGGTGAATTGGTGTGTATTGATAACACATACTGCCTATACAGACATTCTGATTCTTCTCTGGTATTTTCTGCTGCACCAAAGTGTTCAGGCTTACTCCAAGGAACCAGTGATGGCTGCAAGTCACCTGGATGAACAAAGACGCGGAGGAGATGTCTGTCAATATATGACACTAAGAACCAGTGAGTATCCCCCGTGATTCGTATCTGTTCTGTTTTGCAGCTAGATTTCGAATCAAAATAGGGTGTTTCCTTAAGTCTCGAAGGCATAGTCTACATTAAGAAGAGTTGTCAGTGCTGGTGTATTGTTAAGGTGTGTCTGTGTGTAAGGAAATCTAAGTCAGACAGCGTGTTTAAGCTACTATAGCTTACCTCGGTTCTTAGAATGAAACGACCTGTCTCTGGAAGGAAAGAGAAAAGGAAAGGAAAGGGAAAGCAGGAACAAAACCATGGGTAGTTATTGGCTGAAATGGCTGTGTAAGTGGAAAAAGTTTAAAACTGTACTTCAAAGCCATTACTGTACTAGGGATGTTCTTGGCTGCAGAAGTAACTGCACTAGGCATAGGAAGTTTGTGGTATCTGACCATACCTTCAGCTTGCTGAAGATAGATAACTAGGGTCACCTTCACTAGCTATCTCCTGCAGAATGGGCTGGTGAAACTGGTTTGCTGACAGGCTGTTTTCTTGTATACCAGCAGTGTGTTATAATACTGCGTTTTAATGTGTATATGTTTCATTTTGTTCCAGTTAATTTTTTTCCTGTTCATTATTTAAGTAGTATTTCATTAGTGCTCCTTTTTACGTACGTGGCTTCATTATGCAGTCACATGGGTTGTGAATTTCTGAGCAGGTGCTAGAATTTGGGGAAAGCCTGTTTTGAGGTGAAAAATGACAAGCTATACTTCTGAGTTATTTTCTTCGTCTTATTTTTGAAAGAAAAAAGATAAAATATTAGTAAAGGGTGCAGTCCAGGACATAAAACTTAGTAAATCCCTTGCTTCAATCCTCATACACTTGCCCATGATATTCAGCAGGCCTGTTTGCCTGAGTTTAAACTTCATAACCTTGTGGTCATTTATTAGGGGCTTTGTCTTATCGCTCATAAACTGATAGCCATGTTCATCTGATTGTAATTAAAAGCTGACTTCTTGTCTTTCTGTTACTGCTTTTCTGTGCAGATAGCAAACGTGCAGACAGCTGCAGCACACACTGGTCTCCAAGAAGCGATATAATCAGGTAAAGTCACGGTTCTTGCTTGGTTTTGCTCTGTGTGTGTATCTGTGTCATCCTCTGGTAGTGGCCAGAAGGAGAAAAATCATATTTATCATCCCAGTGTGGAACGGGAGTAGCTACCTTGTGGCTCTGGAATTCCTTGCCAGCCAGTTCCATCTCAGCTACAGCCTTGCTGTGTAACAAGCAGGGGTTGTGCTGGTATGGTGCAGAGTCCTTTGCTGTGGCAAACAAGCTGTCTGAGGTTGACAGTGGTGGCAGTACCAAGTCGTCCTTTGCTTTGCAAGGAATCAGTTTTCACTTGTGTGTTCCTTTCTGACAAACCATTAATGAGCTGCCATTTCATTTTGTTCACTTTGAAACTAGGGTCCAAAAACGTGTGAGAATGAGAACTTGCAAAGCCTGGTGGGACTGAGGCAGTTTTTGTGACGTGCAGGATGCCTTTGGTTTGAATATGAGACTAAAAAGGAAGCATGCAGTTGGGTTATCCACCTGTTTGGGAGGGACTTTGACCAGTGGACTTCTGCATTAACCATCTGAGCTGGCAACAGTACGAGTTCAGATGGCTTTGTGTTGTTGAAGGAAACGTGGTATTGGTTGCAGTAAGTACACCGAGTGGGAGAGGTTTTTTATGGCAGTCTGGTTTGTGTGGCACATGTCTTTTTGCAGTGACCTTCCCTTAAACAAGAGGGGACAAAGTGTAGATGGGAGCAGAAAAATGTAGTTGTGGCAATTCTTGTAGCTTGTCCTGACCCTGTTCTCCCTGCTTTAACCCCTAACGATATATTTAGCTGTGCAGCCCTGTTCCAGTGCTGAAGTTGTCTGTGGTTCCTCTAAGCTCAAGGAGAGAGAGAAGGAAATAAAATAAGTGATAGTGTTTGATGGGTTCAAGTAAAGGGAACATTTTCCTGCCTTTTTTGCAGATATAGCTACTAACTGAAATCATTCAGCAGGGCTTGTGGTGTCTACTCTTACCATGATGGATTGAATGCCTTTAAAGCACAATGAGTGGGGGATACCATTAGAGTCTGTTGTAGGTCTCCCCCCAGATGAGGAGATCTATGGTGACAGTGTAAATTCTTGTTTTCGAAGAAGGGACACGTGGACAGCTTTCTTGTCTGTGTATTTGCTTGCTCTTCAGAGTCTGCATTATTTTAATGATAATCCTCTCCAACTGGGGATAGTCATTCTCATGACTAGTGCATGAAAGGCAAGTAAAAAAGTTCTAGCTGTCCTGTTCTTAATTCAGTGTGCTGGTCTTAGTTTCAGTAAGCTAACTATATTTGGCTGCAAGTGTAGTTGCAGATGTTCGTGTTATACCTTGCAGAGTAACACCTAGCTTTCAGTATCGATCATCAGTAGAGCACAAAGCCCTTCATAGAGGAGGTGCTGGTTGCTTTCCTGTTTTCCAAATAACAAAGCTGATAAGCAAAAGGAGTCTTGCACATGTCAATGGAAGAAAATTTAAGCTCCCACTCCTGCTACAAGAGAACATTGCTGGAAGCTGAGGCAATGTCATCTCATGTTCATGTATACTAGTGAGGCTCTAGTCTGAATCAACCTTGCAAAAGCATTCCTTAACCAGAAGATGGATTAAGAATTATGTGGCACAATACTGATACAACCTGCTTCTCTTTCTGTCTCTCCTTGCAGATACTACACACCAGCAGAAAATTCTCATGAACAGGGAAGACCAGTGAAACAAGGCAGTTCAGGGGTAAGCTTGTGTTATTCATTATTTCACTTTTAAAGAAAATGTGGCTACTTGCAATCCTAAATTTTTGCACTCTTTCCTTAGATATATTACTGAGTGAGTAATGTATTCATCCAAGTTGTTTTTCCAAGGGAAAGCAGGAACATGATTTGATGAATGGTGCTGTAACAAAGGGTTTTCTGCTGCCACTAATTTTGTTTCTGGACTATTAGGAGCATACCACGCTATACTGTTTTTACTCTTCCCCTTTTATCTGTTGGTTAAAGCTTCAGAACCACTAGGGCACAAACTTAGTTGACCTACAGTGCTGGACTGCAGTATCTTTAGTCTTCTCCTGTTTTGTGAGATAGGAGTTGCATCTCTTTGGCTTTAATCTCTGGTCAGGACTAAGAAATACTAATCTCAGTCTCAACTTGATACCTACACACAGAGGTTTTGCTGAGCTTCTTAATGCTAGTTCAAGCCAAATTAACTTTCTGGCTGTCTTGCCCCAATTTAATTTTGTGTAGGTGCATGGCGTTGGTGCACGGCTTGAATGCAGTCATCCATAAAAAGTAACTTTGGAGTTTGCTGGTTGGATGTGTGTACAGAATAGCCGTCCAGTTTTATACATGAGCAAGGCATTCTGCCTTACTCCCTAGCAAACAAATTTGTGTTTCATTGCTTGCCTGACTTCCTTTTTTTCTAACAGAGACAGTGTGGAGCTGAAATCTCAGAAGAGGTGTCATTTCGATTGCGTTTGGCACCTGTTTTGTCCAGAAGGCCATCTGCCCTTGATGTGGAAGAAAAGAAATTCCCAAGATCAGAAAAACGAGTAGAACACTTTTCTCCGCTCACAGAGGTACTTTTCCTGTCAGTCTTGTTCGAAGCAGAAAGCTGTGAAACATACACAAGTAACTCTTTTTTTTTTTTTTTTTTACAAGTGGTTCTTCAGCTGTTTTTAAAGTCTTAAGAATTTAGATTTAACCAATTACTGAGTGTCTGAAGCTGTGACCGCACAGAGCAAGGGTCAGCAGTAAAGTTGGTTTTAAGGCTTTAATGTAGTCCACACATTCCTTTGGTTGTGTTAACATAACGGTGCATGGGACTTCTGTTATCAGGACAAAAATTGGTCCAGGTTTAAGAATGGTCTTGTAGAGCAGTGCTGACTGTGCATCTGTTTGCTAACCTGATTTGTAACAGTTGCATTGGCTCTGCCTCTGAACCTGTCATACCACAGCGGTAAGAGTGTGCTGTTGCTGATCCTGAGTGTTGCATTGCTCGTGAGGGACCTAAGCATCTAGCGTACATCCTCAGGATCCCACACTGGCCGTGTCAGCACTCTGTATAACAGTGCACAGGAGTTAACCCTGTTTATCAGGGCATGGTTGTTCCAGTTCCCCTACTTCAGTGAATTTTGGCTGCTTTTATTCTTTGGAGTTGTGGTTCTGATGATCTAAATGAGCACCTCCTTTTTGGCCAGTTGACAAATGACTAGGAAAGGGCTAGCAAATCTAGAGTTTACAAGCTGTACAGAATGATGCTCAGTATGAGGCAAAATTTGTGTGTTTTTTTTTTTTTTCCATTTCGCTAGCCCAGATTCAGCCAAGAAGGAGATGCAGATCAAAGATCTTGCAGATCAGAGATCTTTGTACTAACAAGCCTAGTGGTTTATTTGCATCCGTTAAGCAGACTTAGATGGAAATATCCGTGCTTCAGCCAATTATATAGACAACCCAGACTCATTTCAGGACTCCAGCGTAGCTACCTCAGTTCCCTTTGAATCTCCCCACCTTCAAGTTCTTTTAGGCTCCTGACTTACCTGCTTAGGTATGGAGAATGCCTGCTGTAGCTGGCTTAAACCCCAGCGTTGCAAAGGGTTTAAGCATCATGCAGGGAAAGGTGTTTGCTGTACTGCTGTCTTTCACCCGTTTTTCTGAATTTGCTAGCCAAACTGGTATAGTTTTATACCAGCTTCCTTTGTGAAAACAAACAGAAGCAAATCCAGGCTCTAAAGCACAAAGTCAGGACTCTGAAACAAGAAAAAAAACACAGTCCTATTGCTAACTTAACAAAAATCTGGTTAAGCCACTGATACTCTGCTCTGAAACTTGCTGTTACCAAGGTCAAGGGCTACTCTGTCATAGAATCACAAAATGGATAGAATCATAGATTTGTCACAGAATCATAGAATGTCACCTGAGTCTTACTTGACGGACCTTGTTTCAGCTGAAAGCTGCTCACAAGTTGATGTGCTCACGAGTCCTTTCCTGTTTAACTGCTCGTTTCAGGCCATGGAGAGAGAGGTCACTGCTGCGTTTGGCAAAGGCAAGCCAGATGAGATCATGAGCAGTGCCTTCAAACTGAAGGTCACCCGTGAGGACATCCACACACTGAAGAACCTTCACTGGCTAAATGATGAGGTAAAACTAACTGCAGCATGGTGATGTTCTAGGTCAGGATATATTTAAAAATATGTGTATGGAAGTCTTCTTTTCAAAGTCATTTGAGGACCCTCACTGGAGAGCTTAGAAATATCTGTAGAGTTGTTCTTTTAGGTATTTATGGGCCTTCTGTTTCTAGAAGCTCCCTTATTTCTTGTATTATGCAGTTTCCAGGAGTTAGTCTATGTTACTGGAGTGTGTGCTAGGTATTACACTGCAGAGGTAAGTTAAGTACAAAATTTTCAGAATTAAAACTGAAAGCTGACACTGCGTTTTCTTAGGCATCTGTTTGCTTAAGGGTGGCTAACACAAAAACGTTGCTGTGTTTTTCATTTGGTAAAGCAGTGTCTTATTTTATGTCTTGTGTTTATTCTTTATCGTATAGATCATTAATTTCTACATGAATCTTCTGGTGGAAAGAAATAAAAAAGAAGGCTATCCAGCAGCCTATGCTTTTAGTACTTTTTTCTATCCCAAACTTATTTCTGGGGGTTACAAAGCAGTAAGAAGATGGACCAGAGGTGTGGATCTCTTCAAGCAGGACCTCATCATAGTCCCAATTCACTTAACAGTGCACTGGGCACTAGTGGTGAGTCAAGCTAGCTTTTTTTTTTTTTCTTAATTGAAGAATTAAATGGGGAAAGGAAAAAAGCAAGCAAGAAAAATCATTTAGGATTTGTTCTGTCAGCAGCACATGGTCATGCTGTGTCTCACAGTCACCTTTTAATAACAGGTCATAGATATCAGAAGGAAAACCATCACGTACTTCGACTCAGTGGCACAAAAAGGGGACAAGATTTGTGAAGCATTATTGTAAGTAACTGCTCAGTCAATGCTTTTATGTTGTAAACTCTGAGAAGGTTTTTAGGTTTTTGTATTTGTAATATCACTGAAAATACCTAACTTTTTTGTAGGTCAGGAATACAAATCTTTCCAGTGGACTTTCTGTAAATTATACTTGAATTGTGACATTATCTACTTACCTAGTCTCACATCGCCCCCTCCATCCAGGGCCTTGGGTGCCTGGGTTCTTCCAGCTTCCCAGTGTACGTGTGGACAAAGAATCACCATCAAATGTGATAGCCCTGCGGCACAAATGTACTGACTTTGGCCCAGCTTTACCAATTAGTAACATTGATGAGTGGGAAGAACTGCAGAAACACCTAACAAACTGTGAAAGGAAACACGATGTCTATGGGAGGCATTACAGACTTCCAAGAGCTTTTTAACTCCGTCTTGAGTCTTATTCTTTGCAAACTTTCAAATTACTGCAGCTCTGTGCTGTTAGTGTCCTATGGTGTATTCACTCCTACTTACAACAATATAAATACTTTTACTCTTTATTGCTTAGCTCCTTTACTCTTTTTTTCCTTTTGGATGTTTTTTTCCTCCACTTGTAGTGTTCCACCTTTTTACTGTGGTGAGCTGTGTGACGTGCTCCTTCTCATATTTTTTATACTGCTCTGGCTTGGTGTTTTAAACAAAGCCACTGCATTTCCCTCCAGCTTACCCCAGCAGACCGCCCTTGTGCCCTGACTGTGTGTTACTCATATTTCTGACATTCTCATCTTGACATGCTCATTCAAGACAGATGTCTTGTAGCAAGCATTTCCAGATGTACTGGCATGGCATAAGTCTCAAACATAGTGGGCATGGTTCTTCATATGTGTAGATTTGGGTTGTAACTGTTGTGTAAGCCAGCATCCTTAGATGTCTTCACCACTGGTGCAGAAGCAGCACCACCCCTTAGTCCAACAGCCTTGTCGATGGAGAGCAGCTCATGGAGTCAAACCAAGTGTTGCATTAGTCCAGTACTCTCCTGAGCAGCAGATAACAGCAGATGCCTGGGAAAGTGTAAGAACGGGCCTGTATAGAGCAGGGGTTTTTTCCTTCCAGAAGCTGGAAATCTACAAATCAATAGATTTGTATTTGTTCTTCCAGAGGTGTACCCAGCATGTGGGGTTTAGGCATGCTGTGGAAATAGGATTCCCTGCTTGCTTTTTCTGTTTGCTTGAGATAACATGTGATTGCCTTATTTTTATTTTTTTTAAACCCTTACTAAGTAGTAAGCTTATGCTTCTATGGAATTCTCTTGGAATCATTGGTGTTGTTCCTTACCAGTAACTGTTAGCTCACAGTCTTTCACTGTGTGATTAAGATTTGGGTTTTTCCTCCAAATGTCTTATATCGGGGCGGTGAATACTTTCTGATGTTCTAATGTCCTGCCATCCAGCTTTCTGTGATCCTTCACCATCTCCTTTTGTTGGCATAAAATACAGAGATGAAGAGTGGTGTTTTGTTTTGTTTCAAACAGCCGGTACCTGCAAGAAGAAAGCCAGGAAAAACGAAATTTGGAGCTATCATTTTCGGAGTGGATTCTTCACAGCATGGAGTCGCATGTATGTGAGAACTACTTGGATTTGAAGTGTGAACCGTAACTCCTCATCATGAAGGTCTTAAACTCTTTCTTAATAAGTCTAAGCCTTTAGAGAGCATCCATAAGCATCTCATGTTCTTCAGGTATCATCTTGGGCTGCAGGGATGAAATTTAAGGCAGTGCCTCTCCTTGCTGGCTGAATTCGTTCTATTTTAATTAGTGTACCAATTACGGTGAAGCTGGCTTTGTCTCTTTCAGAAGTCAAATTTCAGAATCTCTTTAACTGCTGTCAGAGAACACCAGCTTCTAAAAGTGGATTGAGATTTGAGGTGATTATTCTCCTTTGGAGGGCAAATTCTGGCATATGACAAAGCAAAGGGTTGAGGTAATGGTTCTCTACATATTAGTAGTAAAAAGCAGTATCTAAAAACTCAGTTTAAGAGACAAGATACCGTTGTGCTGGGCATAGTGCAAACCTCGAGACACCTTGCAGGGTGGACTTGCTGCTATTCCTTATCAGTCTGCCAAGAATTTGGATTATAACATACAAAAAAGGAAGCAGAGGAGGGTGATGTGTGGTGAATTGGGTGTATTCCTTGTGTCCAGTAAATGCCCTTAGGTTCACAGGTGTCTGGTTAGCACACTGGCAGTGCTGGGTAATGCGTGCTACCTCCAAATTGCTTTTCTTTTAAGATAGAAGAAAACTCTCCACCTTCTTTGCGTTCATTAGGAAATCCCTCAGCAATTGAATGGAAGTGACTGCGGGGTTTTTATATGCAAATACGCAGATTACATCTCCAGAGACAAACCCATGACCTTCACACAGGTGAGCAAAGGTCATAAACGATTCCTGATTTCTTGTACAAATAGAAGAGCTGGGGAAGTTGCACATCTGTTAATTGTGTCTGGGGCAGGGGCAGAGGCTTTGTACCTTTCTCCATTTTGGGGGTGTAGTGTAAGGGCTGGCACTTCAAAGCTGCCTCAGCAGGGTGGAGGTTCGTGTGCTCCTTCCTTACCTCTGGTATCTGCTTCATAGCCAAACTGATGAAATTCCTCCTGGGCAAGGTACCGCAGCCAATGGGCTTGTAACATCTGGCCTTTGTATCTCTTGGAGAAATGGGTTTAACTCCTTGGCCAGTTAAAACAGTCGCTATTTTCCAATGCAGTGGTCTTTTGTTAAAGAGCTTGTACGCTGTTATTTAGCCAAGTAAATCTGGTTTTATTGGGTTGTCATGTCTCGTACCCACTTAGGTGCTGGGTGGATTAGAGGCATGTTGTACCCAAAGTGGCTGTGTTGACAATGAGTGGTTGGACCAGATGATCTTTGGAGGTCTTTTCCAGCATTTATGATTCTATGAATGAACTTCACGTGAAAGAATCAGCTGGGTGTTTATACATATCCTCTGCCTTTTCCTTCTGTGACTTTGTATTTAATGGATTTTTTTTTCTTTTCAGAATCACATGCCTTACTTCCGCAGGAAGATGGTGTGGGAAATAATCCATCAGCAGCTGCTGTGAGACGTGCACTATTCAAGTAACACTGTGATCACCTTGGGGTGACTAACTTTTATTTTAATTACTTTTGTAATGCCTTATTTGAAAAGGCAGCAGGCACACAAATTTTCCTCTTTAGGCTATGAAGTAGCGGTTATTTTTTTCTTGATTTTGGAGACAGTAACTCTCTTTGAAATTAGCTAATGCACCTTGTGTGCAAGTCAGAAAGTTTGCTGTGACCTCGCCAGGGGAGAGGCTAAGAACAAAGGCTGTGAACCTCTGTCACTGGGGTGGAAGGCTCACACCTTGCAGCACACGTGGCTACATTATGGACAAATGGGACTCTTGAGTGTGGTGGTAACCGTTGTGTTAGCCCAACCGATCTCCCCCAGGACAATGTGCATGGCTACTGTTTCTTCAAGGAGAGCTTTCTTCTGTTTCTGGAATATCTATGATCTACTTGATTCCTAAAACTGGATTTGTGATGACCATAGAAAAAAAAAAAGAAGTATTTACAATCTTTTGATTTGTAACAAATCCGTAGTGAAGCCCCTGTAGTTGGGGTGGTTTTGTTTTTGTTTTGTCTCCAGAGAATTATCTAATGTGAAGAGAGAGGTATTTATTTCTTTTCTTTATTAAAATAAATATGTAACTTATATAAAAAGAGCCTTTCTGGAAAGAAACTCTACTTGGTAATGAAATAGTGATATATTTTTTTTCCTGAAGGGGCTGTGAGAATGTCATTCAGCAGGGAGATGAGGAACCAGAACCCCAGTACGCTCAGTGAGACAAAGCAGCCTGTGCACAGCAGGGGCTGTCCAGTACTGAATCTGTTTAACACAAGTCTCTCCACACGGTACTGCAGATTGCTGCTGCTGAATGAAAGGTGCTCCGCAGCTGCTGGTGCCGATGTGCCGGGTTCGGGATGGGTCCAGCCAGACGGGTGGTGGTGCTGGAACGTGTCACAGCCTTAATGCCCCTCTGCCGCTGGTGCTGCCTCCACACGCCTGCTGAGTCAAGTGTCTGGGTGACTTCTGCTCAGACTCCTTGCAGCCAGGCTGAGCCAGGTTACTTTAGGTGAGCGGAAGTCATTTTGCCCTTTCTTTTGTTCCCTCCCCAGCTTACACTCCAGAACTGGCATAAGATTGGGGTCTTTCAGTTCCCCATTTGCTATTGCAGAGGAAAGGCTGGCGTGTAGCTGGCATGCAAAGCAGTTGTCTGAACGCTGGTATAAATAACCACGTCTGGTTGTTTCTGTAATGTTAGATGGCACAGTCATCGTAATGTGAAGTGATTCCTGGCTGGTGACGAGGTGTTTCCTCTCCTCAGCTCCGGGGCAGATGCTGATTTCTGGGACATCCCCTGTCCTTGCTCAGCTTTCATGCTGCTGCTACTCACCAGAGGAGCTGCTCTCCTGGGAGAGCTGCTGAGTTGGTTTATCTGTGTTGTGGGGCAGGAGCTGGCTCAGTCTTTGCTTTCAAACTGATTAGCTTAATCCGTCACAAAATCAGAGGAGATCCTCTGAAGAGACAACTATTACAAAGGCAATCTGTTGTGTTTTGTCCTTACATGAGATATTTAATCCCCCCTGGATTCCCTGAGGACTTGGAAGATTTCAGCTGTTGATTAACGTTAGGGCCCGGTAGCTGAATGCTTCAAGTATCCTTTGTGTTAGCTTCACCTCCTGACATGTGGCAAACATAATTTGGAGGCTGACCCTGTAGTCTTCTGCTTACGGAAGCAGAAATTTGCTTTGGAAAAAAAAAAGTGACGACAAAACAACCCCCACAGAAGGACTGGTGGTGGAAGTGTGATACGAGGGTGCTTTCCAAGTCCTCCTCGTACGTGCCTCTTAAGGAAGAGGCGGCTCACACGTTAGATGGAAGCAGCAACGTGGTGCTGGAGGGGTGGGCAGCTGGTGCATTCCCAGTAAGAACTGCAAAGCACCCCTGAAGGGTGCTGGAAGCCTCACCAGGAGCTGACTGTGCTGGGCACTTAGAAATAGTGTGTGTCTGTGGCTGTCAAAAGCCTCGTTCTGTGAGGTCATGGAGAAAACCGTGTGCGTCCCGCTGAATGCCCCCTCTGTCTGCGAGGTCATCCCATGGGATGTGGACCTTCAGCTGGGGCTTGGTTCCTTATGCCCTTATAAGATGTTCTGAGGACATCCCAGGGTGAGAAATCATCCCTTAAGTCTTCCAGTGCTGACTCGAGAGCACGCCGCAGGCCTGCGCCACAGCGTGAGTAATGCTGTGCGCTCCCTGGGCAGGGAGGAGGGAGAGGGGGGCTGCTCTGAGTCCTGCTTCGTGCGCTTCTGGTGCCGTCAGCTGCCTGCTGACATGCTCCTTACTCACAGGAAGGCGGCTGGGGGGCTCAGACAGCACGTCTGGATCAAACGTGTCCTTGAAAACACTGGTGAGCGTGGCTTTGCCCCAGAGCCCAGCAGTCAGGGCAGGAGCAGTCGTTCCTGGCTGTCTGGGGCTGGGGGCGTGGGGGCAGAGCACCCACTGGAACCGACCCGCTTTGGGTGAGTGCTTCTGCAGCACCAGACTGTAGGCGGAGGGGGGAACTTTCTGTTCCCTGCACCTTCACCAAGGATGGAGGTGTGACAAGGGAGCTGCTTTGAGCTGCAGGGAAGGAGCCCGATCCCTCACTGCTGTGTGAGTCAGGTCCTTTAATTCTCTTTAGCACCCGCCTCCATGCCCTTGTATTACCACCACCAGCCCAAACTAAAACCCAAATACACAGCCCCAGTCTGGGCATGAAACCTGGCCCAGGGTGAGGCTGCTGCAGCCCCGGAGGGGGATGTGGGAGGTTGGGGCTGGTCCCAAGCCTCTTGGGTCAACTTCAAGCCCCGAGGCCAGCAATGAAGATGCTGTGCACTGGAGATGGTGGAGGATGGGACATGGACCCACGAAACCCCCCACGCTTTTGTCATCAGCACATCCCTGCTGCTGGATTTAAAACAAAAAATTAAAAAAAAAGAAAAACACCCCCAAATAAGCCCTCACCCTCTTGTTTATCCCACCCTTCCCAGCCAGGCACCTGCTGCCCACCCCGCTCTCGGCACAGCCATGACCACCACAGGGCACTGGAAAGAAAGCAACGGAGAGCAAGCTCAGGCTCTTGTTAGCTGGATATATTTTTGTTTGTTTGTTGTCGTTGGCTTTTTTCACAGAACACTTTGCAGTAGACAAAAACTGGCATTGCAGTCTGTCAGTACGTCGCTGGCACGGGCTCAGCCTTCAGCACCTTGCCGGGCTCGGGTGGTCGGCCCTGGTCCTTTCTCTTGCTGGTTGGACTTCATTGCTGTTGTTCTTTTATTTTTTTTTTTCTTTTACCTGTTTTGTGTTTTTTTTTTTTCCTTTTTTTTTTCTTTTTTAAACATTTCTCAAGCTTTCTCCGAAGGAACGGCCACTGGCTCTCAGCTAGCAGGAGACTACAGAAGAGCTCTCGGACGCGTGGGCTGGTTTCCTCCTCCCGCCTCGCAGCTGACTTGGTCGAGATCATTTTCCAACTCGTTTTTATTACAAAAATAAAAAAATGCTCCAACTATCAGTTTTACAAGGCATACAAAAATCTCTAAAAGGGAAACACAAGCGCAAGGTGCTGAGGTACGAAAACCTGAGGTAGTTTTTTTGTGTGTGTGTTTGTGTGTGTGTGTGTGTGTGTGTGTATGCATGTTGCATTCTTGTAGAAACTTTTGCTAGGTTCTTTCTTCAAGCCCTGGGCCAACAACGTTTTGTAAATCTTTTCCCCCCTTGTTTTTCTCTCCTCTCCCTCCAACACCAAAACTAAAAAAGGGGGGGATTCGTCCCCAAAGAGCCACGGGGGAAGTTTGTTCTCTGCGGGCTGGACCATGGGGCAGGCTGGTTTTTGGGGGGGTGCTAAGGTTGAGCACGGCTTTGTCTGGCGGTGATGGAGAGAAAGATGGACAGATGGACAGGGCGGGGGGCAGAACAGATGCAAAACCCAGTTTTGGACTCTGTGAAGCAAAAAGGAAAGGGCGTGTGAAAGGGAGAGGGTCCTCCTCTAGGAGACGGTATCCCTTCTGTTGGCTCACACAGGCACTCCCTATGGCACTGCTCTTCTCAAAGCCCTTAAGAAATCGCTTTTTAACACTTGGTTAATTATTTTTGTTCCTGCTGGCAATCCTACAACTCTGCTCTACTGTGCATTAGAGAACCAATGGACTAGCTCCTTTCCTTAAAAGTCTAAAAAAGCCTGCTTTTGCTAAAAACAAACATCGCGTGACCCCTCTGAAATTAAAAAAAAAAAAAATTAAAAAAAAATCTTACAAAAATTTAAAATCGGCGTTAGTTTTGTTATTGATATATTAATTCTAAAATATATTACCCTCACGGGCGCTGCACGCCGGACAGGCTCCTCCACTCACCCGGCCATGCCTGGCCAGAGAACGGTTTGCGAAATGAGTCGTTTTCAGGTAAAAAACAAAAACAATTAAAAAAAAAAAAAAAATCCAAAACCCTCTGCCTATGTTAGTCCAACTAAAGGGATAGCGTCGGGAGTCGAGTCAGGTGGAGGCTGTGGGATGGAGAGAGCCCGCAGCGCCCCGGGGCGAGCGGCCGAGTGCTGCGGCGTTGGCGCCGGTGCGTGGGGAGCCGCAGCCGTCCCCGTGCCCGTCCCCGCGCCTCGGGGGCTCTTTGGTTTGCTCCCTGCCCGCTGGCTGGCAGGGCTACATTCATCGGGCGGTGCTGGCCGGCACACGGCGGGAGCCTCACTTGCTGTGCTGCGAGGCCGGGGCTCCCTGAGCGTGTTTCTGCTCCTGCTGCTTCACCTGCTGGACGATTTCCCTGATCTTGCGCTGTGCAGTCTGGGGAGAGAGCGAGAGGCGGGGGTCAGGATGAGGTTTGGGGGTGGGATGGGGACTGCGGCACAGCCACGGGCTTCTGAAATGAGCACCCTGCGCTCCCTCCTGAGCCGAGCAGGTGCTCCCACACCTGAGCCTCTCCCCGCTCGAGGCTCAGTGAGGGGCCGGGCACCTGCTCGGCCCCGCACACAAGGAGCAGTTTGCTCCTGCGCCTCTCCCGGGGCAGCTGGCGAAGCGGTGCCGCCGGCGACGGCTCCAACAGCTGCGAGCTGAGGCCGGGGCCGAGCCTTTACACTGCGGGTTTTCAACTTGTGCGCCTTCCATGGCGAGCCCGAGATGGGTATTTTTAGCTCGATTAAGCCTAGCCTTAATTTCAGTGCTAGCACCACTGGGGAGAGCTGCTGAGACACCGTTGGATGCAAGGCAGCCACCAGGAAAAGGATGCTGATGGAGCCAGGCTGGGGGCCGGCCTCCTGGAGACTGAACCCAGGCAGGAACGGTCACATCAATGCGGCAAAACCCTCACCTGGCTGGCAAAGAAATGCCCGATGATTTTAACGATGACCTCCTCGTTCTCATCTGGGGTTTGGTCTCGTGGCACGATGACTTCTGCGCTCGTTAAGTTCTGCAGCTCGTTCACCTGCAGCAGGGGACAGAGCCCTCGTTTTCGGGGTGGCCACCCCCCGGTGGGCCCAGCCCCCAAACCGCCGCGCCCCCACGTACCGTTTTGCCACCTTTGCCTATCACGCGGCCGGCTGCGAAGGAAGGCACCTTGATGTGGGCTTCAAGCTTCACCTCTTCTTTCGGGTTAAAGAAGTTTTCTTCTTTCAGCTTCCCAAATATTCGCCCCTGGGCCTGTGAGAAGGATGAAGCCAAAATGAAGCCAAAGCGGTGGTGCCGAGCCAGGAGCATCCTGACCTGGGGTGCCCAGCACCAAGCCACGTGTCCCCCCCTGCCCTCAGGGGGCTCTGGAGTCACGTCCCCAGCACCGAAGCCCACCTTGAACTGAGCCTCGGGCGGCCCCGTGATGATGACCATCCGCTCGCTGGCGTCGGGACCTTCTGCCGGGGCAATCTGCAAAATGGAGGGGGATCGTGAGAGAGGCTCGCCAAGCCTTTTGTCCCCTCACTAAACCATTTGTCCCCTCCAGGGAGGGGGAAACCAGCTCAGCACCACTTCTGGTGCACACCCATCCATCTGGGGGGTTAAACGTGTGCTCGGCTGCTGTGCACCTGCAGCATCCCTCCACCCCCCCGGCCACGGGGACCCGTGCGGAGAGCCGCGGGGAGGGGGCTTGCTGGCAGCAGCACCCCTCTTTCGGAGCACCCCTTCTCCCCCACCTCGTCAGGAGCCGCCCAGGCACGAGACCTCAGCTCACCTTGATGGAGGCGCCGGCGAATCGCGCCAGCTGCTTGATGTGCTGCCCCTTCTTCCCGATGATGGCCCCCACCGCCTGCGTCGGGATGAACAAGTTGACAACCTCCTGCTCCGGGAGCTGGCGGGGAGAGCAGAGCGAGGGGTTTTCCTTAATTCTGTCGTTTTCCCTTTCCTCCTTTCCCAGCGCACCACCCCAGGCCCTAAAATCGCCGGCTAGGTGTGCCACCCCAAACAGCATCCCCACCCTGGGGACAGCAGGGAGGGGGCACCCCACAGGGGATGCGGGTGGGGGAGGACTTACGGGGTGCTGGTGTGGGAAGGCACCGACCGGGGAGGCTCCGTACAGCCCCGAGAGGTACGCCGAGGAGCTCTGCGGGGGGAGAGGGGGCGAGAGTCAGTGAGGGCCCTGCTGCACTGTGCACCCTGGCCCCAACAAGGAAGGGACACGGGGACACCCCTCAGCTCATGAACCAAAGCCGAAACAGTGCTGTGAGCAGTGTCGGTGCCCAGTGGAGAAGATTTGGCGAGAACTGAACCCACGACCACTTCCCTTATTCAGAGTCAGAGAAAAAGTGAAGGCTGGCGCTGACACCGCCCCAACAGCCGGCAGGGCATGGCCAGGCTGGGACAGGGACAGGGACAGGGACAAAGCCACGTGTCTCTCCCTGTGCCTCGAGGGGCCCTCGCCAGCACCCTGTCCCGAGTACCCGAGGCCCAGGCACAGCTCCTGGCAGTGGGCACAGCTCCTCCCTGCCCAGCCTCACGGGCGCAGAGACCTCAGCACCTCCCCAGCCTCCCCCTCTCACCCCAAGCCTCCTTCCCTGTCCCCCACGCTCTGTAACTCTCCAAAGCTCTGGGTTGCAGCTGCAGCCCCCATGGCCATCGCTCCGACACGCGAACCATGGTATTTGGGGGGAAGGAGCCAGCTGGGAGCCTACTTCCCATTCATTTTTCCCTGTTTGGGGTGAAATTTGGGGTCAAGGAGCCCGCACTGGAGGAGGCTGCCTGAAGGGACCTTGCAGGTCTCATTGCAACAACCGACACCGCAATTCTCCGACACGGCTCTTCCCAAAGGCTCTCCGAGCACCAGGCAGAGCATCCCCGCTCCACGGGTACGCACACACCGACCAACCGCCCCACGGACACAACCTGTGCTGAGACACCTCCCCTCCTGCTCTGGAGGCTGAACGCAGAAAGGGAAGGGGCTCCCTTTGCTTTTAGCCCGTTTCACTGCTCCTCTGCCCTGAATTCAGCAACACCCAGGGGAAGGAGACCCCTCTGGGGCCACCACACGTGGCCACGAGCCCCGGGGTCGCGCTCATCCGCCTCATCGCACCATGAGCCCACCACGGGCTCCGCACTCACCGTTCTCCTCCGACCACTCTGCTGCTGGCGGTGCCAGAAAAAGAAAACAGTACAAGTAAATTAACGGGCGCTGAGGCGTCCTCCCTGCGTTTCAAGCATCCCAGCAGAAATATTTAGAGGGAAACGGACCGCAGGGCTGGGACAGCTTCGCGGGTTTAAGCCCTGTCACTCGGTCACCCTAAGGGTGCTCTGCAGGTGCTGGGGGACAGGGGAACCTTCCCTCTGTGTCAGCCAACAGGACCGGTGGCTGCTCCTCTCCTGCCCACACGTGCCTGGTGTGTGTCCCCGCAGCCCTTCCCGGACACGTGGATGTAGGCACCACGTCCCGGGCAGCACGCTGGGGCTGCTCCCCAGCCCTGGCTGCAGAACCACATCGCAGACACACCTCGCTACCTCTCCTTCATGAGATTGCCCCTGCACTTGCAACTTAGGAGACTTCTGCACCACGGAAAGGCCAAAGGGACCTGGGTCACGTCAAAAAAAACGAGTTCCTAGCAGCGCATCTGTCTGAAGATAAGCTCTCAGAGGCAGGACCCCCTGAGTGCTGGGGCATGAAGGCACCAAGCATTAAGGCACCGCTCGCCCCCTTCCCAGCCACGCTCTGCACGTGCAGAGAGTCACCCTCCAGAGCTGGCAAGCCTAAGACACAAGCGAGACCGAGCCCAGCACAACATCAGGACGCAGCCGTTCCACACAGGGAGCTACGTGCGAGGAGGGACAAACCACACTCAGCCTCTGTCTTCTCCACTTGGCTGCTGGGACCTTCCCGAAACAGCCGGGGGTTGGGGTGCTTGTTCAAGGCTCCCCACGAGATGGCCCCTACAGCCACAGCACCCGCCCAAACCCAAGACCTGGGAGGGCCCAGAGCCCACCCTGCTCCCACGAGCGAGCCCCCCGCGCCCCAGATTCTCTTGCACTTACTGCAAATGGGTGGTAAGGGGTGGCCGCAGCGGCGCCTCGGGCCCCCGCAGAGGACGGGAGCATGGAAAGCCCTGTTGAGAAGATGCCCAAAGCGCTGAGGTTCAGTCCTGGGATCAGGTTGGCTTGTTGCTAGAGAGGTAAAGACACAAAGGCTGAAGGTTGAGTGGGATCTTGGGGGTTCTTTGCAAACCTTGTGGCCCTTTCCCTGACAGACTGACCCCCCCACACACCCCCCACGTATTTTTCTGGTTGCCCCACCAGCAGCCCTGGAGCAGGGGGATGTGGAGGGGCAGGCCGGGGGCTCACATTGACAGCCACAACGTCGTTCTCGTAGGCCTCTCGCAGCTTCTTCATGATCTCCACCTCAGCGTTGGAACACGCTTCCGTGCTGCCCTTCACCGTGATGGTCCGCTCGGGGTTGTAAATGGTCAAATCCTGCAAACTAGCCCGCGCGCAGACAGAAGGGAGACGCTGTTACACGTCTTTTTTTTCAGGCCAAAATAAAGAAATGAGATGAGGGCCCCCCCACCCCGGGGCAGCACGACTTCCCCCCCATGCCATGGGTTGCAGGGGGCAGCACCCGGCGAGCAGCAGGACTTACGGCGAGATGGTGATCTTCGTCCCCGTGTCCTGCTCGATCTTCTTGAGGTTGCGGCCCTCTTTGCCAATCAACCTCCCCACCAGACTGTTGTGAGCGAGGATTTTCAAGGGGATCTCTTCTGCTCTAAAACAGGGGAGGAAAGGAAAACCTCAAGGCCCATCCGGCCCGTAAGCCCATCTCCAGCCAGGGGCAGCAGCGACGTGGTGGGAGGAACACAAGAACCATCCATTTCCTGAGGTGTTGCTCCCCGAGCCTGACTGCAGAGCCACCCGAGCGCCTCAACTCCATGGCAACTGACAAGCAAACCCGAGGGTTTTGTTAAGCCAGCAAACGCCGCACTTACGATTTGGTTTCGTCAGCTTCCTTCTGCATGATATCGAGGATCATGCGACACGCTTCGGAGCAGCCCTCGGGCGTTGCGTGGATGGTGATGGGCTTCTCGGCAGCGCCAGCGTTCTCCTTCCGATGGATGTCAACCCTACGGTGACACAACCAGCAGAGAGAAACCCCCTGAGACGCGGCCGTCGTCGCAAGAAGGCTTTTGAGAGCTTGGGAGCTCAACTGGCTGTTCACCAACAGGCTCCTCTCAACGTCTGCTCAGTCTCTGGGCTCAACCTGGGTCCTGAAGCACTTGGCTTCAGTTGGCTCGGATCAGGTTTGGCCTACGCGTGCCTCTACGGTCTGAGGTCTGCCTGGGGACTGCGGGATGCCAACCACCATCCAACACCAAGACGGGGCAGAACATCTCCTCCACTGGACCAAGCCCTCAGCCACCTGCCCTGTCTTTGACGCCTGCCCCGCTGGAGCAGGAGCCCGGGTTCCAGGTCCCCAGAGCTCCCTTCCAACCTCAGCCTCTCCGTGCACAGCACCCGAGGCTGCTCAGCAGCTGCCACCAGCACTGCGGGTCCTCCGGGACAGGGACGACTTACCCGTGGCTGTCCGGGCACGGAGTCACACGGACAACAGCGCTCGTACTCACGCCCGTCCCCATGAGACCAGAAAGTTTTCCCTTGCGCACTGGCCGAGGCCGTGCTCTGGCTGCTCTGCTCCTTCCCTGGGGGTGGCAGGAGGGAGGCAGGGCCTCCAGCTCGCTCCTCGCTGCACCCCCGCACCTGACCAGGGCCCTGAGAGAGGAAAGCAGGGCTCTGAGACACGAACCACGTGCCTCGAAGGACACGGGTGATGCGTAACCAATCTCTTCTCCTTCTCCACCAAGCCTTCATCCTGCTGGAGGATAACTCCACGTGGCCATCCTGCCCTTGGGGTCCCCGTCACACCCAGGGCCGTGCCAGCCCCCATCTTCTGGGGAGGTGCCGTAGTTGCCCCCAGCTCCACGTGTCCGGTTCCACCACCGTGCCCTCTGCCAACTGTTCCTGTTCTTGCAAGGGGTCCACGTCCCGACCCCACTGCCCGGGGGTGCTGCTGTGTGAGCAAGGCCAAGGCCGTGATGCAGTGCCCCCCAGCACAACGCTGGGGTGATGCTGGGTTCTGGGGGGTTTGCAGGGGTCACCTCCTCGAGGAGCTCACCAGCCACCATGTAGGACCAAGAAGGCTTCATCGACAGGGAGAGGGGGAGCAGCAGGGAAACCCTGAGCTAAGGGGAAAGCCGGCCAGCTCCAAAAGGGACCCCAGGGTGGTCTCATCCAAGCACCGGGGAGGGAAAGGGGACACAGTCGGACTGCTGCGTCGCTCCAGCAGATCTTCCGTGGTGTCAGCTGGAGCAGGAGACTGCTCGCACCGAGCACTGGGGTGCTGGAGGCACACGGGGACCAAGCCACTCGTGTGTGACACCCTCCGGGATGCTCCCAGCTGTGGACCTCCATCAGGCTGACTCGGGGGACCTGGTTCTTCAGAGGCTGATCCTGTGCCTCGTGCCATGGGGAGCTCCACTGCCTCCCGCAGCCGGGGGGAAGGCAAGTGTACCACGACGTGCCTCTGAGCGGGTCTGTACCTTGGTCCAGCAGGGCTTCTGAGACCCAGAAGCAGCTGAGGATGGTGGAGATGGGGCACACGGCCGTGCCTTGGTGCCAAAGAGGGGCTGAGAGCTGCGAATGAGCTGGATGGAGGCTCTGAAACTCCAAGCATCCCGGAGAAGCACAGGGCCGGGCATGGCCATGATTCCTGCTGGCCTGCAAGCCATCCCAACCTGGGCATGAGTTCCAGCTCAGTGTGCGGGGAGGAGCTGGGGCGCCAGGAAGGGGCTGCTGCATCCAAGCACGCCCTGCCCCAAAGAGCAGGAGGGCTGAGGAGGGCTCCAGGCATCCCAGCACATCCCACTGCAGCCTCCTGGGGCTGGCCTGGACAGGTGAGAGCACGGAGCGTGGCCTTCCTCTGTGGCACGGTGTCTTCGGGACGGGGGACCCAGGAGGTCAACCCGCAAGGGTGGAAGGGCTCCGCAGCAGGAGCTGCCCCCAGGCAGCAGCGTTTTGGGAGGAACCGTGTCCCCCATCCTCCTCGCCAGGTGCCGGGTGGGAGTCAGGGCTTGCAAAGGAAAACTTTCCAGTCTCAGGTGGCAAGGGCAAGGGCGCACCCGCTGCCGAACGCACCCGGGGACTCACCTGGAGAAGGGCTGGAGGCCCGGGATGGACCCGAGCACAGCGCACGTTGCAGCTGGGAGGGCAGCAGGTGCCTCCACGGCTGCGAGGTGGCCACGCTCCCCGGTGAGCCCGGGCTCCTCACCCTCCTGCGGGGCCACCCCCTTTCCATACAAACCTCTTTTTGCCAACAGGGACCTCTCTACAACCCAAAACGCCCGCGAGCTGCCAGAGCAGGGGATGGTGACGAGCAAGGGGAGCAGAGGTTGAGCACTGGGTTCAGCCCAAGGGACACAGGCATGCAAATCTTCAAACATTTCTCTTACCCAGGCTGGAGGTTAACTTTTCGTACCAGAACAGGCAGGCTCGGGCACCGGTCTTTGCCTGCTGCTGGCAGGGGCGAGCACCAGCAAAGAGAGCATCCTCCTGAGCTACGCTGCGCTCTACGCTACTCTGCTGGGCACACCACGGGGCCACACACGCCGGGAGCCGTGCGGCAAGGATCAGTAGTGGTCAGCGTGTTTCAGAGACAGCTGAGCACCAGCTGGGTCCGGAACAAATTCGGCTCAAGTGGATGCGCTATTCTGATTTAAGTAATTTCCTCTCAAAGCTTCTCTGAGAGATAGGACGCCCTGGAGGATGTTCTGGTACAGGAGTCCCACGTCCTGTGGGGTCACCGGGTTCAGGATGATGAACATGGGAGAAGACAGCTTTGGGTTAAACACAAACACATCTGGGCAGGAACAAAGCGTGCAGGAAAACCATGCAATCAATGTAAACATCGACATGAGAAACATGGAAAACTTCAACAAGACAGTCCTCATATATTTTTTTTTTCTTCAAAAATAAAAAAACATTAGATAGAAAAAAAAAAAAGGCTTCAAATTGCTGCAAAAAGCCCATTGGTGCTCCCTTTCCCCCTGTGCAACATCTCTCGCCCTTACAGGGCACTGCAGCATGAGCAAATCCCAAGGGCAGTGTCACTGCTGCCTCTAGGATCCCCATTATATCCCCAAATCTGCCCTTTCTCTCCAAAGCCTCATCCCAAGCTATTTCTGCAGGGCGAGAGCTACGTGAGCCAAGCAATGCTGGCTGACAAGCAGCGAGCACACCCGTTTTGGGGCTGGCTCCGGGGCTCGCAGGATCCAGCCTCTCCTGCTTTGTAAAGCATTAGGCTTTAAAAACCCCGTTTCTGGTCATTTTCAGCATGTGCTCCCCCTCCTAACCCCCCAGGCCAGTAAGGATGGGTTGGGGAAACGGGGCTGAGCTGTCTAGACCCCACAGGCTGCTACCCCACGATGAGGGAAGCTCGCCGCCCTCTCCTGAAGCTACACCCCAAAAATACAACGTTCGCTGAGAGCCGAAAGCAAGTGGACCCAACGGAGTCCCGTGGAAGGAAACAAAACCATTCGAGGTACTTACTTGGACTGGGTTTGCTTAGTTAGGTTCTTTATGGTCAAGCCCTCCTTTCCTATGATCGCACCAACAAACTGCGTGGGCACCAGCATCCGCAGTGGGAAATCGAGCTGTTTGGGCTGCGAGGAGCCCCCCGGGGAGGAGCCCTGCTCCCTGGAAGAGTGGCCCCCGCGGCGGGATCGCTGGGGGGGCGGAGGGGAGCTCACCTCTTCATCCGGGATGTAGGAAACCTTGAAGGAATAGCTCTCAAGCTGGTGGCCGCTGAGCTTCTCAATTGCTCTGCAAGGCAGGGAGAGGAGGGGAGGGTGAGAGGCGGGTGGCACCCCCAGCACCTCTCCTCGCAGGGCACCAGCCCAGCGTCCTCCTTCCCCCCTGGTCCACAGGAGAAGAGAAAAGACAAAGCTTCCCAGGCAACACACACCCAGCTTTGGCTACGTGCTGGGCCAATTCTAGTGGGAAATCACTGGAGCTTCCATCAGCAAAGCCTCCAGGTCAGACCCACGCCTCGGGGCATCTGTCTCTGCTGCCATCCTGCAAAGCTGCAGCTTTCCGTCCTTGCACTTCTGACTACCTCTGATTTTTTTGTACGTTTTTCCTCTGCTGGATGCAGCAAGTCTTCAGGCACGTCTTTGCACAGTGCCTACACCAGGTTCTTCTGTCCTCTTGAAGTTCTTCTTGATGGGTGGCATTTCTTTGGGTCTCCACACAACGCGCTGCTGATTTGCCCTCTGCTGCTCTCAACCCCTGCAGACTGGTCGCTGACCCCCACCTCCCTCTCGCGTCCCTAACTGGTCACTGATGAACCCAAATTCCCCGTTCTCCAGGGCAGGGGGGCGTTTTGGAAGCCTTCTGGGAGCTGCTCAGAGGGTTTCACTTAGCTCCAGGAAGCAGGAGTGGAGTCTTTGCAAATCTTGGTCTCTAACTTGACTTTGCCCTCAATGACCACCACCTCTCCCACCTCCCACCTCCCTATCTTAGAGTGCTTTGCTCCCCGAAGGCAAGGCCACTGGGACCCCAAAGAGGACCTGCAGGCTTGTAGGAAAGATGGGGTCCAAAGGGAATTGCAAATGACGCAGCCAAGAGCCCCTTGGGGGCAGGAGGAGACAGCAGAGAGGAAGAGGGGACAAGCAGAGGGCTATGGGGCAGGCAGCCCTTTACACACTTGAAGCTGAAAGAGCTTGGAAACAACCCCACCAAGGGGAGAGAAAAGTCAAGAAGAAAAATAAAGGATGGTGCAGCCTGGAAAAATGGCCAGGGGAACGGAGCTGAACTTCACTGGGGAAATTTGGGTGGTTGGTTGGGAATTTGTCTTGCCTGGAAGGTCCATGAGAGGGCAATGGGGCTGGGAGCACCCCAGGTCTACTCTCCCCTGATGCTTCTACAGCGAGTACCACGGTACCGAGGACAAAATCTGTCCTCAGCACATGGCCACACCAGCCCCCACCAGGTCCTTGGAGCAGGAGAAAAAGCAAACGTGGCTGATGCGGATAACTCCAAGCCCCACGCAGTACTTTGCTGTGTTCCCGGGAAAAATCGAAAATACAGACAAAATGGGAAAGAGAAAAAAAAAAAGCCACTTACACTTTTGCTTCTTCTCTCGTCGCATACGTTACGTTGACAACTGCTGTTTCTGTGTCTGTGTTAACTGTGGGAGAAGCAAGACGGGGAGCGTTAGGGGGCAGGAGGAGGTGGCCGGCACCGCTGTTCCCAGCCCCATGCCGTGGTGGAGGGCTGACACAGGGGGTGGGAGCACAGCACCCTTTTCATGGGGGGGCCCAGCCACTGCCTGAGGTCTGCACTTGTCCAGCACCATGGATTTATCTCCTCCCTGGCACGAGGAGCAGCAAAGGAGATGCCCTGCGCTGGGCTGAGGTCGCTACCCAAAGCCTGAGCAACTGTTCAAGGAAAACCACTTCAGCCCAGCACAACCCACTGGGACAGCCACACTGCACCCTACTGGGTTCTGCTGAGAGGTTCTGCTGAGAGGTTCTGCTGAGAGGGGCTTTTCCAGCACAGGCTGAGCTGGGGCATGGCACTGGGGCTCTCGGGCAGATGAGGACCGTGCGGGGCCGTCTTACCTTGCTCTACATTCTCCACCGTCCCGTACTGGGCTAAGAGGCCATCCAGCACCTGGGGAGAGAGCAGCAGAGCAGGCAGGTGAGGCAGGCAGGCATCCTCTGCCAGCCTGGCTCACACCCTGCCTGCCTCCCGGCATGAAATTCGGGCTGGGCCATTCCCAGCACGGCTCCTCCGCTCTGCGGTGCCTTGCTCCGCTCTAACCCGCGGGGTCCCGCATGCTCGGAGCCATCCTCAAGACGTCTCCACC
Source organism: Anas acuta (assembly GCF_963932015.1). Lineage (NCBI taxonomy): Eukaryota > Metazoa > Chordata > Aves > Anseriformes > Anatidae > Anas > Anas acuta. The sequence goes on from NC_088987.1 coordinate 15,254,300, forward strand.
CACCTGTAGGGCCACCTTCACCCACCCTGCACCCCGCCAGGCCCCTCTGCTCAGAGCAGCGAGCCCCAGGCAGGTGGGAGATGGAGCCCAGTTCACTCTCTGCCTCCCTACTGGGGATACTGGGAAGGCAACAGAAGGACTCTGTGCAGACCACGTGCCCTGGCAGCGCAAGCTGGTGCTGCGTGATGGAGGAGGTGCAGTGGGGTGCTTTTGGGGTGGCCCAGCCTCTGGAGGGGGTGGGACGGGAGCGCGGCGCTGCTTACCTCCCACTGCAGGTGGGGGGGGATGTTTCGGATCTGGATCTTTCTGCTCCTGCAAAGACAAACCCCGGGTTACGGTCACGGGAGGGCAGCGACTGCCGGAGGCTTTCTGGGAGCAAGATGGTGAGGCCTTGAGAAGGCACCCCGCTTCCCGAGCTGCGTGCTGCCGCTCTCCAGCAGTTCCTGGCATCACCTGGCGGCTTTCAGTGGAGAAACCGAAATGCACGTCCGTGGAGGAGGCACCTGGAGGTGAGCGGCGCTTCCAGCCCCGCGTGGTGCCACCTTGGGGCATGGCCAGGGCCCCCCCCCAAGGGGCAACAGCCACCCAGCGCCTCCCCAGACAGCCTGCAAGACGCACTCAGGAAGTTTTGGGACAAAACTCACGCACTGCCCATCCCGAGCAGCATTTGCAATCCTTCCTTAGCCAATTTCCTCCGCCAGACTGTTATTTTTTCCCTTTTTGCTGCTATTTTCAGCCAAGAGTGGCTCACGGAGCTGACACACAGCTGCACGACCGCTGAACCCGGGCAGGGCAGAGCAGGACCACCTCCTCCAGCAGCGGGGACTCCTTTCCCTGCCAAAACACCTCCTGGCACACGCAGGTTTTGGGAGCCCAGCAGCAGGAGGAGGTCGTGCCCGCTCTGCCCAGCTATGCCCCTGCTCAAGGGAAACGCACGGCCCCCGCCATCCCCCTGGATCGCAGCCTCCCCTGACGGGGGCTCTGCCAGCCAGAAGCAATCAGGCGCTGGAAGAAGTGGGGAAGCCAGAGCCAAAGACATCTCCTACAGCACTCCCAGAGCCCACTCCTCCAGCGGCCACGGACCTCTCTGGTCCCAGCTGCCACCAGGGATTTCAGGACTGGGTGCAGAGCTCGCATGGCAAGGAGCAAGATTCATCTCCTCCTGCCCATCCCATCCCATCCCATCCCATCCCATCCCATCCCATCCCATCCCATCCCATCCCATCCCACCTGCTCTCGTTCCACCTATCCAACCTCTCCCATCCTATCCAACCCTACCCATCCCATTTTATCCAACTTTACCTGTCCCATCCTATCCCACCCATCCTACACCCATCCCATCCTAACCCATTCCACCCATCCTACTGCATCTCATCCTACCACAATCCACCAATCCCATCCCATCCTACCCCATCTCATCCTGCTTCATCACATCCATCCCATCCTACTCCACCCTATCCCATCCCACCCCACTTCCTAGGGTCACAGAATCATTAGGGTTGGAAGAGCCCTCCAAGACCACCTGGCCCAACCACCCCCCTACCACCAATGTCACCACTGACCCCTGTCCCCAAGCACCACGTCCAACCTCTCCTTGAGCACCCCCAGGGACGGTGACTCCACCACCTCCCTGGGCAACCCGTCCCAGTGCCTGACTGCTCTTTCTGAGCAGAAATGTTTCCTCATTTCCACCCTGAACCTCCCCTGGCACAGCTTGAGGCCATTCCCTGGTCCTATCACTGGTTACCTGTGAGCAGAGGCCGACCCCCAGCTCCCCACAGCTTCCTGTCAGGCAGTTGCAGAGAGCAATGAGGTCTCCCCTGAGCCTCCCCTTCTTCAGACCAACCCCCCCAGCTCCCTCAGCCGCTCCTCACAGCACTTGTGTCCCAGGCCCTTCCCCAGCTTCGCAGCCCTGCTCTGGACACGCTGCAGGGCCTCGATGTCCTTCTGGTAGCAAGGGGCCCAGAGCTGAACCCAGCACTCGAGGTGCGGCCTCACCAGAGCAGAGCCCAGGGGGACGATCACCTCCCCGGCCCTGCTGGCTGCACTGCTCCTGACACAGCCAGGATGCCAGTGGCCTTCTTGGCTACCTGGGCACACTCCTGGCTCGTGTTCAGGCGAACATCCATCAGCACCCCCAGATCCCTTCCCTCTGCACAGCTTCCCAGCCACTCTGCCCCCAGCCTGTAGCGCTGCGTGGGGTCGTTGTGGCCCAAGCACAGGCCCCAGCACCGGGCTGTGCTGATCCAACCCCACCCCATGGAGGAGGCGGTCAGGAGGACCCGGCCCACAGGGGGACCACGGCCATGACAATCCTGTGCTGCTCACCAACAACCTCCCAACACCACAACTAGTGAGGAATCAGCCCCACTGCACCCCACGTGTTTTGCAGCAAGAAAAGTATGAATTAATACCACCCATAATCACTAACGACAGGGATACGGTTTATGGAAAAACACCTAATTAGCCCCACAACAGCACATCAGCACAACCCCATCCACAAGCGCGTGAGGCAAGGGGCAAGAGACAAAAAAATAAACAACACAACCCCAAGCACCAGCTTCAAGCATTAAAGAGATGGGAATTCAGGTTTATTTCCACCTGGGTCACTGTCTGCTTCCACACGGCGATGCTGCCGTGGTCCCCCCCTGCCCCTTTGGGTGCCAGGCACCAGCCCTCAATGCGCAGATGCGAGCAGCCCCAGCACCCTCTCGTTGCTGCTCCTGTTTTTCCCAATGCTATTTTTTATTTATTTATTTTTGTCCAAACGAGGATTTTTTTTCCATTCACGCCGTGTATTGTTTTCCTGTTACAAAGCCATCAGGGGGTTTTAGCACCTTCTACCTTGGATCGGTATTCGGGGTAGCTAAAAAAAAAGCCCCGTGGCTCCTGCCAAAAACCAAATTTCTAGAGAAATGGGAAACAAACAGAGGGGGGCAATCTGCACACCTCCACCTTACAAAATATTTCAGTGCTTGCTCGTGAAAAGCTCCCAATGTCGTTAAGACATTTAGGAGGTGCGGGGTTTCACAACTCTCTCTTTGCCGCCAGCAACTTTGCTCCACCTGGAAAAACGTCTCCAGTGTCCTAGGCGAAAGATTATAATAAAAAACTATATAAAAAAAAAATATGATGCCACCGAAATCGTAAAAAACAGCAGGCGGTACCCAAACTCGCGCCCACCTGAACTGCTCACATCCAGCGATTTGCAGCCAGACACGAGCACGCTCCCCCGGATGACAGCAGCTGACGATTCCCTGCCTCCGTCGGTTTCGTTTTGGGGTCACCTCGACAAATTCTGCATCCGCCCTGGCTGCCGGGATGGCAGCAGCAGCTTGGGGATGGATGAGCATTAAAGCGCTGCCCCAGTTTTGAGCAGCGGCCGAGAGCACCGCGGGTGCGCCTGCTCCGGGGGCTTTGCCTTGACGCTCTTAAGGAATTAAAATATATTCGTGCTAAAGCCCTGTCCTCGGGCGCAGGGGGTGGGGGCAAGGAGGGCACGTGATGAACGCACCCCCGCGACCTGGGGATGTATTAACGAGGGAGCTGAATGGGAAACCGCGTCCCATCTGTCACGGCTTTTCAAGATTAAGAGGGGGGAAAAAGGGAAAAAAAAAAAAAAGCAAAACAAATGCAAACACCCCTCCGCGTTCCTGCTCTGCGTTGGGGACAAGGGGGGACAACAATTATTCCTCTCCTGTCACCGAGAGGCAGCCTGCAGCCCACCCCGAATTCCTGGCATACAAATCCCCCCCCGAGTTTCCATTGCAGGAATCCGATCCACAAATATCCTGGTTAAAAATGGGGAGCTAAAAAAAATAAATAAAACAAAATAAAGAAATAGAAATAAAACTGCTGAACACCCAGCAAACCTCCTTCCCCGGCCGGACTGCACGTCCCCGCGCCGGCTGCGCGGTGGGAAGCGGCTCTCCATCGGCTCCCCTGGCTCTCCAGCTTATTCCAGGGCATTTTTTTCAACCCTAATCCTGATGCAACCCTGATTTGTGAAACTCCCAGCTCGCTGCCGCTCTGGGTAATGGGTTATTCCTGGGAAATGCTGTTTTTAAAGCTCGTCGCGCGGTGCCAACCCTGGCCACGTGCTGCGCCCCTGGGAAAGGGAACAAGGAAAGTTGCCCCTGGCCACAGCAGCAGCCTCAGCGACGCACTTTCAGCACTTTGAATTTAATTTTCAACCCGAAGCAAACCACCGCACCATGCCCCAAACATCTCCGGCAGGCTCAATGCTATTCACGAGCAAACTAACCGAAAACTGCAGGTTTTTTCCCCGAATTTAAGGCTGGCGATGAACCCACCCGCTCCTGACACGTGCGTATGTGCAAATCATCCGTGCTCGAGGCTTTTCCCGACAAAGCAACGTGCAGAAGCGTCAGTTTGCACAAGGGTTTTCTGTTTTCTCTTCCCTAAACAAGCATCTGCAATCAACACTAAGCAATAACAACAATAATGAGGGAGGGAGATAACGCCCGTGGAGAGATGGAAGAGCTTGTGCTTGTACTCCATGCAAGGAAGTAGGGGGGGAAAAAAAAAAAACAAAACAACAGAAAAAAAATTATTCCCTCCCCAGAAAGCACACCCGAAGTGCTACAGCATGGATGCAATGAAAAAAAAACCAAAACAAAATAAATTATAAATGAAGACGATGGAAAGATGAGCGTGAAATGCAGCCGGGTGTGGGAATAAACGGGCGCAAACCCCGCTTGTGGAGACGCACACCTTGCTGGCAAAAACTCTGCCTTTAGCCCAAAGTGCCAGGGAAAACACCGAGCTCCAAGGCTGACTTCTCACCCCCGAGCTCCGTGTCCCAGGCGTGCCGGAGGCGTCCGGACGGTTTTCCAGCAACCCCGCAAAATCCCAGCCGCGACGCCAGCCTTTCCCTCCCCGCCTCGAGCCTTTTTGCGATTTAACAGATTTAAGGATAATTCCTGCTGGAACCGGAGAGCTCCAGCAGCTCCCCTAGGAGCTCATTTCAAACCGATTATTTTCCAGAAGCATCATTTGAAAATTGTTAAATTGGAAAATGACGGCGGGAGCAGAAAATAAAAGGCACTTCGGCCATGCGGAGCCTGGAAATTTCGCCGCGTGGGAGCCACGAAGCGGGGCTCTGGCACGTCGCTGCTCCCAGTTAAACTCATCGCTTTCGGCCAGCACTTGTACACGAGCCTGCACGGGGGGCGCTTGGGCTTTGCTGTTAGCATCGCACAAACAATCCTGATGATTCTTATTAATTCTTATTAATTATTATTATCTTTTTTTCCCCATCAGCAGGATGGTCAGAGGTCAGAGGCGCAGCTCTGGACACAAAACACCCCTGAAGCCGGGCTCTTTCGCCCGGCTGGAGCTAAACAACAACATTCTCTGTTCCCGGTGAATTCCAAACCAACGTTACCAAAAAAATACCTATATTTTTTTAAAATTAAACCCACCGATGCACAGCACAGCTTATCCAAACACCAAACAATCACAGTAATTTCCCATCATGCCTGCAGCAGGGCAAACCCTTCGCGCTGCAGCGCGCTGACCGATTTTTAACTCGTGAAGCACAAATTCGGGCAAATCCTGCGCTTCCCTCCAGCACCGGGCGTCCTTTTGTGCCTTCGGAGGCTCCTCGAGGAAATCCCTCCCGGCAGGTTCCCGATGCACAGATGTGTTTTTTTTTGGGCTGATTTCTTATCAAATCCCCTTCCTGCACTGCACTCAAACCGCACCGCCGTGCAGCAAACACCGAGCATCCACTGTGCACCAGTGTTTTGTGCTGAGCACGTACACGCAGAAAACAAACAAACAAAATATATATTTTTTTGGATATCTATATGTATAAGGCAATAAAAATAATTCACTGCAGATTAATCCCGGGGCAGGGGAAAACTACAACACAACCACGTGAGCCTCTGCTCCACGCCAAAAATCGCGTTAGAAAAATCAAACCTTTAATCTGCCGAGGCGACGGCACGGCCCTGCCGGCCGCGGGTGCTAACGTTGAGGCTGGAGTTTTGGGTTTTGGGATGAGAGCAAAAGAGACCCGAAACGAGGTGCCGACGAGCTGGGGAGCCAGGCTGGGTTAGAAAACTTGGAGAGAGCTGAAAACAGTCTACGGCCAAAGAAATGAGCATTTATTTCTGGGCTGTTTAAATGCCTTTTTGTCCTCGGCAGGGAAATTACGAGCACAGCAGCCCAACGGGGAGCAGGGGTAAGGGCGAACCCCTGTTTTCCATCGGCCATCGGGAAGGTCTGACACCCTCCAAACCCCTCTTTCTGCCTCTGCTGCTCTCCAGAAGCGGCCGCCGGAGCGGCACGAGGCTGCCGGAGGAGATTGAGCTCCAAAACCTCGCGGCGGGGAGGCGGAGGGGGAGGCTTCGCCTGCTTGGTTGGGAGGTAAAAAGCGCGCGTGCTCCCCGCCGAAGGAATCCCGCTGTCAGAGCCCGCAGCCCACCGCGGCACACGTGATGCCAGGCACGAGCTGCTCCCCACCGAGCCCCCATTACACAACGCGCCGTGTTTGTGTGTGTCCCCCCCCCGGTACCGCGTTGCAAAATTACGTCTCCGGCACCAACCGTAGCCCCAAAACTCCGAATTTGGGACCACCGGCCCTGCTGCCACGAGGTGCTGGGGGGCAACGCTGCGGGTCGGGGTGTTCCCCGCTCTTTATAAAGCGGCACCGGTGGCGCCCACCTGAAGGGAGGAGGAAAAGCGCCCCGGGAGCGGGTTTTTTGGGAGGCGGGGGGAAAGATGCGGACATAAGGATGAAAAATAGGGGGAAAAAATAAAGAAAAAAAAAAAAACAGAGGGGTAAAATAATTTTTAAAAACACACGGAGGGACCCGGATCGCTGGACGGAGGGGACGCGACCGCCCGCAGCGCGCAACTTCTCCCGGTGCGAATCCTGGGGAGGGTGCTCGGGGCTGTGCCTGTCGCCTGTATCACTGCTATCGCTTCTGATATCGCTGCTATCGCTGCTGTTATCGCTGCTATCGCTGCTATCGCTCCCCGTGCCGCTGCTCGGGGTGCCGGGGCTGGTACTTCCCGGCAGGAAGCCGATCCCGGCCGGGGCTGGTGGGGAGCAGCCCCGGGGTGCCCCCAGCCCCGGGCTCCCCCCGGACGAGGGGTTGGGGTTGAGTCCAGGCAAAACACGCGTGGGGGTCCCACGCCCCCCCCTGTCCCCCAGCCCCCAGGGGCGGTGGCGGCGCTGTCCCCGTCCCCCCCCCCCAGCTCCCAGCTCGGCGGCGGAGCGTAGCGAAAGTAAAACCCGGCGCTGCCGCCGCTGCCCCCCCCCACGCGTGTGCGTGGGGCGTGCGCCCCCCCCATTTCGTGTCCCCCCCCACCCCCCCTCCCACCCTCCATCCCACGCCTCACCTGAGCTTTTTGGGCACGGAGTAATCCACCTCCAGCACTTTGCCGTGCAGCTCCGCTTTACCTGCGGGGACAGCGGGCTCAGAGGCGGCGGGGCTCGGCGCCGCCCCCCCCCCCCCCCCCAAAACCCCCGTTTCTCCCCGGGACGACCCCCCCCAGGCCTTCATCCCCTTCGTCCAAGTCTCCCCTCGCCCCCCCGAGCCCCGCAGGAGCTCCCCCCCCCCCTCCTCTCCCGCCGCCGCCCGGCTCCGCGCTGCCCCCCCCCAGCCGCCCCTTCGGCCGCCCCCCGCTCGGCGCCCCCGGCGAGTTGGGGCAGGGCACCTCGTAATAAGGTGCCCGGGGGCGAGGGGGTGCCGGGGGGGCGGCCGGGGGGGTCGCCCGGCTCTCGGCTGCCCCTCAATAAAATCGGAGAAAAAAATCAGCGAAAAATCAGCCGGGGCCGGAGCCCGCCGGGCCGGGGGGGAGCGGGGCGGCCGGGGGGGGGCCCGGCGGGGGGAGCCGGGGGGGACCGCGGCTCCGCTCACCCGAGAGGGTCTCGATGGCCCGGATGGCCCAGTTCTGGTCCGGGAAATCCACGAAGGCGTAGCCGGACTTGAGCAGGACCTGGCCGGCCAGGGGCAGCTTCCTGTCCCCGAAGAGCCGCTTGAGGTCGTCGGCGGTGGCGGCGGGGCTGAGGTTGCCGATGTAGAGCTTGTTCATCCTCCGCCGCTTCATGGGGAGCCCCGCGGCTCCTCCCGCCCCGCGGCCGGAGAGCGAGAAGCGCAGCGAGACGGGCACGGCGCTGCGCCACCCGCCCGGCCCGGCCCGCAGCCGCCTGCAACAGCGCCCCGCCGCCGGGCAGCGGGAGGAGCCGCCCCGAGCCCCGCACAGCCCAGCCCGGCACGGCCGCCCCCGCCCTCCGCACGCCGCCCGCCGCCCGCCGCCGCCAGGGGCTCGGCCCCGGCCCCGCACGTGGAGGGAGCCCCCGAGGGAGGAGGGGGCCCGGGGCGTCGCGGAGGCGAGGGGGGAACAAAGGGAAGGGAGAGGGGAGGAAGGGGGAAGGGGGAAGGAAGGAAGGGGGAAGGAAGGGAGAGAGGAGGGAAGGGGAGCAGAGAAAGGAGGGAAAAAGGGAAAGGAAGAAAGGGGAAAAGAAGAAAGGGAAAAGGAAGAAAGGGAAAAGAGAAGGGGAAAGAAAAGGGAAAAGAAAAAAGAAGGGAGAGGAAAGAGGGAGAGAGCGGGGGAAGGATGGGAAGGGAAAAAAAGGGGAAGGGAAAAAAAGGGGAAAGGGAAAAAAAAGGGGGAAAGGAAAAAAAGGGGAAAGGGAAAAAAAAGGGGAAAGGGAAAGGGAAAAAAAGGGGAAAGGGAAAAAGAGGGGAAAGGGAAAAAAAAAGGGAAAGGAAAGAAGGGAAAGGAAGGAAAAAGGGAAAGGAAGAAAGGGGAAAAGAGGAAAGGAAAGGAAAGGAAAGGAAAGGAAAGGAAAGGAAAGGAAAGGAAAGGAAAGGAAAGGAAAGGAAAATGGAAAACAAAAGCAGGAAAGGGAAAGAGGGAAATGAAAAGGAAGAAAAGAAGAAAAAAGGAAAGGGAAAACGGAGAGAACAGGAAACGAAAAATGGGAAAGAGGGAAAGGAAGAAAAAAGGTAACTAAAAGGAAGACAAGGGAAAAGAAGGAAAAAGGGAAAGGGAAGAGGGAAAGAACAGGAAACAGAAGTGAGAAATAGAGTAAAAGGAAGAAGAAAGGGAAAGAGAAAGGAAGAAATGGGAAGAGAAAAAAGGGAAAGGAAAGAGGGAGAGAACAGGAAACGAAAGAAGGAAAGGGAAAGAGGAAAAGGAAGAAAAAAGGGAAAGGGAAAAGGAAGAAAGGGGAAAATGAGAAAAATGTAAAAGGAAAAGGGAGAGAACAGGAAATGAAAGCAAGAAAAGGAAAGGGAAAGAGGGAAAGAAAAATGGAAGAGAAAAAGGAAAATGAAAGAAAAAAGGAAGAGGGGAAAAAAGAAAAGGGGAAAAAACAGGAAAATTGGTTAAAAGAAAAAAAGGAAAAGGGGAAAAAGGAGAAGAGGAAAAGCTGAAGACAAAAGGAAAAGGGAGAAAAAAATGAAAAGGCAAAGAAGGAAGAGGAAAAGGAAAATGGATTAAAAGGAAAAGAAAAAAAGGAGAAAAAGGAAAAATAGGAAAAGGGAAAAAATGGAAATGAAGGGAAAAAGGGGAAGAGGAAAAAAAAGAAAAAAGAAGACAGGGAAGGGAGTGGGAAGAAGGAAAGAAAAAAATGGAAGAAAAAAAGGGAGAAAATAAAAAGGAAAAGAGCAGAAGGGAAGGGAAAGAGAAAAAGAGAAAGAACAGAGGGGAAGAGGAAAGGGAAGCCTGTGTTCAGTGTGCTGCTTTGGAAAACGCAATGGCACGGCCCCTCCCTGGCCGAGCTCTGCTTTGCCTTCGCCCTGTGCGAGCCCAGCGCCTTCACGGCCGGCATCCCGGCAGTGAGTTTCGCCTGCTCTCAGCCCGGGGCTTTGGGACACGTGGAAGGGTGGCCCCAAGGGAATGAGGGACCGAGAGCTGGTGCTGCTACCTGCCCCGGCCATCCGGGTTAGCTGACTTCTCTCCCTGTCTCTCCTCCAGACGACAAAGCCAGATCCTCGTGGAAGGGCGTCAGGGCTGCAAGCGGAGCCTAAAATAAGGTGCGCGAGCGACGCTGGCCTGGCGGGAGGGGACAAGTGTCCTTGGAGAGGAGCGCGGTGCCCCGGTGCCAGCTGTCCTTTGCCGGGTGAAGGGCGGCGATGGGATTCCCGGGATTTTCAGCTGGGCGAACAGCGCCGAAACCCGCCTGCCGCTCTCGCCGCCGCCGCTCCCGTGTCATGCGGAGGTGCCGATGCGCTGGATGGAGTAGGAATAGCAGTGACGGGTGCCTGATGCCATGCGTACTGCAAAAATAGATGTGGTTGGACTGCGATGATGCAAAGCGAGAAGAATCCCTTCTCCTCCGATTTCTTCTTCTTTGCTCCCAGCGCAGCTCCTGCTGGGCTCAGCATCAGGAGCTGGGTTTGTTTGTTTTTTTGGGGTGCTTTTAGGGCCCGGTGTGTCCCTCTCTGCTCCCTTTCTGCTGAAGCCGATGCAGCAGGGCTCGGTGACACTGAGGGACCCATTTCCCATCCCAAGGGATGGGGCTGTCCCTGCCCAGCACCTTCGTCAAACTGGCAAAGAAAAGCTGAAGGCGCGTTTTCAGCTCCTCCTGCCCAAATACTTAGCGCACGGAGCTCCCGCGTGAGCTCATCCCCCTGCCCACGGCTTTGGCTCTGCAGAAGGAACTCGACGCCTTTCTTCGGATGCCTTCCCGTCCCTACAGCCGTCCCTACAGCCCTCCTCGCTTTCCCAGAGTTTTGTTAACCTTGCAAGAATTTAAAATGACGGCTCGGTCCCGATCAATGTGACGGCCAAGAGGAGGACGTGCTCTGGGGGGAGGATTTAAGAGCACTGATAGAGAATTGTTAGAGAGGCACCAAGTGCACGGGGCAGGGCTGAGGGTCGATGGTCCTGAAGGTGCTGCAGGACCCAGGTTTTCTCCCAAGGGCAGGTGGGGTGTGCCACAAGGTCACACCTCTCCGAAAAGATGTCGGATGCGTAACAAGTCCAGGAGGCAGCCGCGAGACAGATAAATGGAGAAAAAAACAGGTGAGAGCAAGGGAACGCCAAGGGAGGGTTTGTTTAGGCTGGAGAAGATAACGGCCCTGTTTTCCTTTGAAAAAAGCTGGAAACTTTTTGGGGAAAAAGAGCTTTTGTTGATTGGGCACAGGACAGAAGGAGCCGGGGACATTCCTTGGCTGGAGCTTTTGGGAGCAGGTGGGACAAACATCTGGCCAAAAGCCGTGCCCACCAGAGAAGCAGCGCCAAACAAAAAGCCCCAAATAACACCCAAAGAACCCCTCCAGCTCCCAAAATGATTCAGTTCCCTTGCAAAGTGACTGATTTTTTCCTTCTGGCCAAGTCACAGCGGTGACCTCAGGTGTCAGAACGTGCAGCAGGGAGGCTGCAGCCTGCCCAAGGAGCTGCGGGGTCGGAGACGGTTTATTCCAGGTTTTTTATCCCAAAATAAACAGCTGAATCATGTGTGGAGGACCCACAGACCCAAGGCAGAGGGAATCCAGCACAGCCAAGGAGAGTTTGAGAAATTCAGCTTCGATTTTATGGGATAAACGCTGCTGCTCCTGCCCAAGTTTCTAACAAAGGATGGATTTTCAGAAATCCCCATACAAACATCCCCTTCTCTCCTCATTCCTCCCAAATCTTGGTGTATTTTTAGCGGAGCTACACAAGGCTGAGGATCACGACAGCGATGATGACTGCAATGGTAACACTGTGCTGGGAACAGACCAGGAACTGAACTCTAAAATCATGTTGATAACCGTCCCTTGGCTTTCAGAAGCCTCCTAGCAGAAAACCAGGCAGCTGCTATGGAAATGGGGTTGGTCTTCGCAGACAGCACAATTAGTCCCACTTTGAGAAAATTCCGAATTTGGTTGGAAAAAAAGAGAACTGGTGGAATATTCTTGCTTGACTTGCTTCAACATGAGTGAAAACCCACCCAGTTACTTTCCAGGCTGGAATGAAACAGCATGGGGAGATCCCAGAGGTGGACTACGAGGGTTTGAGTGCAGCCTCTCCGGGCATTCCTGCTGAGCAGGGGCTGAGCACAGCCGAGTCCTGGCACTCAAGGTTTTCACAGTGGAATGATGGACTGCCGGTGGCGATGCACTAACAGCTCTTTCCCAAGAGGCTAAGCCTTTTGGTGACTATCCCAACCTGATCTTGGTGTAGGACCAAGTCTACCCTGCAAAGGCCAGGTCCCAGAGGTGCACACCCAGCAGTCAGGGGAAGCGATACACATGGCCACCTGTATTTTGTGCTAAGTTTGTTGGAACCAGTACACGAGCAACGAAATAAATTGCCTAAATCCAAATTACGTAGTTGTGACAGGAAACTGCGCATGGAAGCACCAACTATTGATGTGCTCATTAAAATGTGGGGACCCTAGACCCTTTTTAGGAATCCCAAACCTGCTGGTAACAGCTCCTTCCCCACTCACACCTTGCCTCTGCAGCTCTTCGTTTGCTCCCAGCACAGCAAAACAGCAGCCAGGCATCAGCTCTTTCTGTAGCCTTTCCCTTGCCGTGTGTTGTTTCCCACGTGCTTTTAAGGTTTGCTGCTTGCCGCAGTCCCGCAGGAAGGAGGGTCAGCGCAGGGCACAGCATCTCACATCCACCCGACAGATGTTGCTCTGATTGCCACGGGCAGCACCTGCGCAGGGCTTGGAGGAGTTTTCTCAGTAGATCAAGCAGAAAAACGCCCACATTTCACAGCCCCCACTGCGGCAGGGGCCAGGGCTGTCCCACACGGCGTTCCCATCCTTTCTTGCAGTCTCTCTGGTCCACAGAGGCATCGCCACCGCTCGGGCGGCTTCTCCTGAAGCTGAGGATTCTCCCCGCTCGGTGAATTTCTGTGTGAAGCGCTGGCAGGGCACGGGGACATCCCGCAGTGATTCAGGCGTGTTTCCGAAGTGCATCGCATACCACAGCAATCTGTCACTCCTGCCTACCAGGGCAGCATTACGCTCGCTGGGGAGCATCTCGCATGGGGCTGGTTTCTGGGCTTGACGAGCAGCTCCAGTGATTCAGCAGCAGGAAGCAGAGAGGAGGCTCTCGGATGGCAAGGCTAAGGCAGTGCAGGAGAACACACTCTGACCAGCCCTGCGTTCAGCTGCTCCTCCTCGCTGGGATTTAGGTCTTCCCAGAACTATCAGGTACAGGAGTGGGGGTTAGGAGCAGGAGGACACCCTTCGGGCAGCGACGAGCCATCAGATGAGTTCAGCTGCCAGGAACTGCACCACAGATTGTGAAATCCTCATTTTACTAAAATATGAAGAAGCTTACCGGAGGACACATGTTCTTGACTCTGCTTTTGTCGACCCCCCCTGTTTAATGAGTCAAAGGAAGTAGAAGATCATGACTAACAAAATGTGGTCCAAAGAACAAACAGCCTCCCTCTGCTCTGCAAAGGTCAGCACCACCCGGTGACTCCACCTCTGCAGGGATAACTCATTCCTGTGTCCGTAACCACAGCCCTGAGAGCCACACCGAGCAGGGACCTCGTGCAGGGATTCAAGTTGCAATGGGTCAGCAACCACGCATGAGCTCCCAGCCTAGAATGTTGCTACATGCTCCAGGGGAAGCTTAAACAGAGGTGTCAGCTGGGTTAGGGAAGGGATTATTACCGCTAACTTCAGTTAGAAGTAATTACTGCTAAAAGCCTGTTGTCAGTTCTTACAGCCACAGTAAAAACTGAAATGGATTTAAAAAAAAGCATCTACAGAAATTTCCCTTTACCAAACATCCAGCATATTGATGTCAGCGTTCCTGCCCTCTGCAAAGCTGCAGCAGGTAGGGCTTCTTTCTTCAGCCTCCAGCCTGTTGCCTTGCTTCATGCAATCACACAGAATTTGACAAATTATCCTTCTGAGAGCAAAATGGAAAAGCAAGTTTTTCTCCTACATCAGTATGGAATATAACCAGAAATGAGTACACTGCTGCATCCACATGAAATACGCTCACTTTGAACCAACACGGAAAGGTCAATGCGTTTTCTACCATGTAGTATTAACATTAGATCACAGATCCAACTGCACAGACTTACTACACAGTAAGATGGTATTTGCCCAGACTTTTTAAAATGTAACAAATAACTTAATAGCTGAATACCAAAACGAGTGATCCAGTGCCAGTTTTTAAAATGAAAAAAAATAGCCTTTTTCATTAAATAGCTATGAGGAACCTGAAATTCAACTTGTCCTTCACAGGACAGCAAATAATTGGTTGTTCCTAGAAGAACTGGGGTATAGCTCAGATGCTATGCACGTACCTGCTGAATTAAAGCCTTTGGTTTGTGTTAGGTCGACAGGACTACTAGAGCAGCTCCCACAGGTTACATGTTTCTGGGGGAGTATGACAAGCTTACAGTAATAAATCTTACCACTTAAATCCTGACCTGCAATGGCTTTGGTGGCACTTCTCTTGCTCACCAAGTGCCAGCACAGCAGTTCATACAGCCACGTTTTGTGTTCTGCAGGGAAGAGTTTCTGATCATGGATCCCTCCTCTGGTGCGACCTCCTGGAAGTTAGCCATATGAAAGCCTTCGCTCAGTAGCGCTTAAAAGGAATCCAAACGAGGACAAGTGTGAGAGCTGATCACCTGCGCTACCCGGCTGAGGGAAGTTCTAGTTCAACAGTGCTCTCAACTCTCAAATGTAATTTTCATGCAGGTGCATGATGATCATGAATACATGTAAGCAAAAAGGGTACGTTTGACTATTTTAAGGAGAAAGATGGTAGGAAAGCAGCACTTGAGTTATATTGCATCCAGCATTTTACTCACATATGCAGATAAAGATGTACTTCTTCAAAGGACAATTGTTGGTGAAGTGAAATCTAAGCAATCTAAACGTTATGACATTGCCTTTTGTAAATGTATGGTTATCTACTTCCAAAGACAACCACCCCCATTTCTGAGGGCTCCTTACTTGTCTCTATCGTACATGGGATAAAGAATCTCACGGCTCACCCACCTCAATCAAAGGTCAGCAGCATTGAGTTTACAAGAAGTCATGCTCCATGTCTATCTACAGTGTGACTGAACAATGTTTCTTCCCCCTGCTACTGTACAAGTTTCATATGGACTTCCCTACACCCTGGATTTACAGACCTGAAGCATTACACCTAGAAAGCAATTACCCAACAACACAAACTTAGTGTGAATTTCACTTCTGGATTTTTTTGCTATGGTTTGGTTATGGAATACCAAGTAAGTATAGCAGTCCCCTTTCAATACGTAACTTAGACTTGGAAAAAGTAAGTAGGAAAAAAAAAAATCAAACTTCTTTTTATTTTATTTTTCACTTTTTGAAAGCATTTTACACAGGTTTTGATCTTCAGAATACCTTGGAATCAGTAGAAAAAACTAACTGAACAGTTTGTCTTTACAATAGAAACCTTTCAGGAGTCAAAATTGAGACTAAAAAAATACATGCAAAACATACTCCTTTCAAAACACAACTTGAAACGAAGCACCAAACTACACAAATATGCAGAATGAAACAGCATTTAACATCACAGAAGTAGTCTTCATAAAAGGTGTAAAAGTCACCTATTCACTAGGCACTGTTCACTTGTTTAAACAGAAGAGACAATAAAAATATTGTCCACAAACTTGCAATTTCAACTCAAAGGCTGTAGCTAGAAATTCCTCTACATGTCATGCTTTAATAGCGACCTGAAAAAAAAACAAACAATATATACAATTAGACTTCCAAGCATCAACGGATTTTACAAGTTCCATATCTAACTTTACAGATATGCCTCAAATGCGCAAATTCAAGTGCCCAGTGATTTACTTGTCTACAATAAAATACGACGTCAGTACTCTTCTGTCAGGAAGTCCCTTCCTGAAGAAAAAGCCCAGTTCACATCATATATGCACAGGGCTGATGTCTCAGTGTGCGACACACACTGTAATGGGCTGAAGCCAGTTTCCCCATGTATCAGGAAAAGCAGTTACACTTGTTTTCCTCTGGACACAAATGGTAAAGGTGAGAACAGAACCTAGTCATTCAGGGTGTATCCATTTCAAAGGGAACATGCTAGGAATGCTATTGTGTTTTATTAACTTTCTGCAAAAACACAGCTTTATCCTTTGTGCAAATAAGCAATTGGGAGACGAGCACCGCTTAGGTCCCAGACCGATTTAGCCTTCTCTTCAGCAACTTGTCAGGAATTTTAGTTCCAGTACCAGAACCTGCAAGGGTTGACTATTTGGCTTCGCTGTCCTAGACTCAACCAAACTGTCAACCTGCTACAAAGTGCTGTCGTAACTGGGTTCCCAAGAAAAAAGTGCTACTTCAGACTTTTTTTTTCTTAAAAAAGAAAAAGTGGTGTTACCTAGTTTATTTTGTTGCAAACTAAATATTTGCTCTGCCCTCAAGGTTGCCAGTTGCTCAATGAAACTTTAAAGGGAACCGTAGTTCAAAAAAAGCCAACCACACTGAAGGTATTAGGGGATAGAAAAGCTAAGGAAGAAGTTCAAGCAAAGTGGAAATTTGCTTTTGACATGAGAGCTGTAACTACTCACGAGGTGAATAGGATCGAGATCTGGATCGAGATCTGTAGCCCCCTCGACTGTAATATGGGGATGGTGATCTCCTCCTGTGGAAGAAAAGGAACAGAAACAATCCCTTCGTTAAAGCCTGTGGCAGATGAGTGGCAGCAGCTTTTAGTGGGTATCTCTCAATCCTGCTATCGGGAGCGTAGTTGGGGAAGCTAACGAGCCCATGAAGAGCTGATCGACATTTATACTGGATAACAGAGCAAACGTTTGAAATTTCTTACCCTTTTTTTTTTTGAGCAAGCAGTCAGATTAATACTACTTTTGACTAATAAAAGAAATATGCTCTCTTGTGCATCTGACTGTGTCCAAGTGTTGTGTTTCAAGCCAAAAGCATCCCAAACAAGCAGAGTAAGCCAAATCACACCTTAACTTTTAAATTATTTGTTCTAGATGAAGAGTTGATCTGAACAGCACTCTCTGCTGCCACCTCCCAAATCCCACCCTCAACTCTACAATACTCTTCCAATCCAGGCAAAAGTTTTGCATTTCCTTGCTTGTTTCCACTAATCCCCTGAATTGTCATTCAAG
Source organism: Anas acuta (assembly GCF_963932015.1). NCBI lineage: Eukaryota > Metazoa > Chordata > Aves > Anseriformes > Anatidae > Anas > Anas acuta. The sequence continues at coordinate 15,271,373 of NC_088987.1, forward strand.
AAAACCAAACTAGTGCAAAGCTGCACCAGCCTGACCCTATACTAACCTCACCCCTTGATGAGGGAAACTTTGAAATAAATTGTACTGCTCACGGCAAAGTGGCAAGCATTCAGCAGCCACTCGCCTGCTGCAGTATGTTTATAGCTATCCCAGACTGGATTCAAACATCCCCAAAATACCATATATGAGTATCTCTTTTGTTAATCAGACACCAAAAGCTTTCCTGTTGTACCTGTAAAACTGATCCCTGTCTTGAACAGCTCTCCATCCTCCTCCGCCGCCACCACCACCTCCTCTGCGAATACAAAAGCAGATCAATTTTAAAAATGTATAAAGTGAAGTAATAAAAATATTGCCATACAAGCAAAAGTATTGTCAAATACAGGAAAATGATGTGAAGACAAGAAAGCATTTGGTACCTACACTGGACAAAATTACTTCCTCATTACACTTATTTTTGCATCACTGGGAGGAGCTGGCTGAATTCAGTAGCAAGGAACAGTTAGGAGAGGACTCGCACTCAGCTGCCCATTGCGCTGTATTTTACAGTGGCATACTCTCCAACGAGCAGCAGTTTGAGATTGGTACAGAGCCTTTGCTTCTAAGAGCACTCCTGTTCTCAGATGCTTACCCATTCCAAGCAAGCAATTTTTTATTTCATTTTTTTAAAACAGTGAGATCAGTTCACAAGTTGATTTCAAAGTTGAGGCAGGGGCAAAGCAGACACCCTTTTATTTTAACACTTCACTTAATCATGCTTAAACAAGGGCATCTTCAAAACAGCAGCAGAAGTTGCACAGAACTGAAACAATAGATTGCAATATTGAATGGTATTTAGTGGCCAGTCCAGTACCTCCACAGATTTAGATACAGCTAAGCATTACTGGGAGGAGATTGCATCAAGCTTGCGTTACAGAGCAGGGATGACCACCACAGATGGCTCACAGCAGCTCAAAAAGGCTATAATTTTAAGACAGAAAAACCACCACACTTCCGATCAGCAGGTCTATTTTACTTTGTGTTTTTTCCTCCAGAAGTCCTCCCTCCCCATTTGGTAGATAGCCAGTGTGCATACTTCTTAGGTTATTCTTCAGTTTACAGACACTTTTCCAGACAAGACTAAGCATCCCACAGCAACATGGGGAAAATTATGGGGAAATTAAAGTTTTAGTATGAGAACTCTGTCCTGAAAATGCCCTTAAGGCTTCTCTACACAGCAGGCGAGGAAGAAAGAAAATGCAAAGTAATTGTTACCAATTGATTTTCTGTGGGCAGAGTACAAAACAGATGTTAAGTTTATATATCCTCTAGACCCTTTCCTGTCGAGGGAGCACCCATGGCATATCATAAATTAACTGAGGTTGGAAAAGGCCTCTAAGATCACCTGCTCCAACCTTTAACTTTGCACTGCCAAGTCCACCATTAAACCACGGCACTAAGCTCTGTATCTACATGTTTTTACATGCAACTCTATTCTTCTCTCTCCTTCGACCAACACTTGCAGGATAAGAAGTAGGTATTTAACTGGTACAGACCATGGCATTTGTTAAGTAGCCATGTGTATCTGTGGCTTACTTTCAATCTTTATCTGCTAGATTTCAATATCTGCAATATCAATATCCAAGAAGACAAAGTTTTTGCAGAAAGCTTTTAAAAATTCCCTGATTTTTTTTCAGGGAATGGAAATCATTCTTGCTGGACCTGTCAAATGCTCTGAGAATTTCTCCCCCAAAGCCCTAATTCACGCGACAGACACAGGACTGGAGAGCACACAGGAAGGTCAGAACATTGCCTGCAGCATGACTGCCTCAAAGTGCTGAACCAAAGCATAGCTGTGAATTCTGATACACTACACAAACTAGTACACTAACTGAAGTAGCCCATCTTCTCACATCACTTCTTATTAGCGTGCTTTTCCTCTCCTAATCCACATCCTCCTCACTATCAGTCGTTCACTATCAGTCTCTGCAACTATGCTGACTAGCACACACCCAGAAGTGAAGTAATTCAAACTTCTGATACTGCTTTACAAAGATCCGAGCCACAATGCACCATCAGGGATAACAAAAGGTAACACCTGGTAGCAGAAGACTTTTGTCATACTATAACCTCAATCAAATTACATTTCAAGAACATACAAGCAACAAACAGCAGATTTCAAGGACTGTTTAGCAGACTATGTTTTAAGACACATGTTGTCTGTTCCCCAGCATTTTATGGAGCTGCTTCACGCAATGTCCTAAAAATAATGAATTGAAATCCAGCAAGGAAATTAGGCATTATAGCAGTAACTATCCTGGGCAAGTTTTTGCACCTAGTGCCCTGAAATAAACAAAGTTTGGTCAAAGATTCACTTTTGTGTCACAGCTACTTCACAGAAGCCTACATGCAACAGCTGGCAAGGCAAAACCATTAAGTCTTGGTGTATGCTTAGTCAGATTTATCCTACTACAGTTCTCTAAAACACTCAAAGCTGCTGACACAGTAGGGAAATGGATAGAGGCAGAAAATACCCTGTGTTCCCAGAGCTGTGAGCAGAACACTTGTGTCTCCTGCATTCACTGTAAGGAGGTGGAGCACCTCTCCCTGCCTCCAGCAGGGCTGAAACACCTGAAGAAGCAAGGCCGCTGCTTTAGATCAGACAAGCAAGGCAGGGAGGTGAGAAACAGAAGCAATGGCTAAAGGTAAGAAGAAAGTGTCTGAGAGTAGAAGGGGGGTAAGAAAGACAGCTGCCCTCAGTGATTGAGGATCACCACACAAATACCACTGTAAGCATATAGAATATATTTCGTATACATGTAGGAAGGAACAGAAGAGCACACTGAATGCTAGGAGGATCACAGAATTGAGCATTTTCATCATCTTTGAGGTGTAATAGGATAACGCAATTCAAATGCACACATCTCCAACGCACTGTTGGCAGCAGGCAGGTCACAAACGCACCCAGTGCCGACGTATTACAGCTAGCCAAACAGCTCAGTGCTGCTGCACGTACTGAACAAAGGTTCCACAACGTTCTTAAACATTGGGCAATTACAGACAGAAAAAATGAATTGTCATCTTGCTGTCCGACTTAATTGCATCCCAGTCATATTCTGGGAATTTCACATGGGGCAAGCTCATTTGGCAGTCAAAATGGAGAAAGCTGAAGATAAGTGAGCTCTGTCTCCAAAATCAATGAAGTACCAACTGCATTTTCAACAGATTCTGTACTAACTTCCCTAACCATCTGACAATCTGTTGCCACCTGAACATTCACACCTCTTTTGGTGAAGCTAGCTACTGTTGAACACTTAAGTTTGGACTGAAGACAGACAGAAGTAAGATACGCAAGTCCCTCAAGCAGATCATCTACACACAGCCTGACAAGACCATGTTAAAAAACAAAACAAAACACTTTTTCATGAAAATGTCTAGTATAGAACAGGTCATTTTCCAACTTCTGATTCCTCATTTTTGGCAGTGCTTGAAATGTCCACTGGTAACAGGGGATCCTGGTGACCACTTCCTACTTTTTGTCTACTACACTCAGAAAGTAACTTGGCATTATAACACAAACTCTAATATTAATAAGCACCTATATTGCCACCATTTTAATGGTAATAGAGGAATCAAAGAATTCTTTTTGAAAAAAGAGTACAGAGAATGTTACTTTGTTTTTTAGAACTTACTGATGATTGAAAAAAGCATTATGGATTAACTCTTGCTAAACAGCACGAAGTATATCTCCCACTAATCTATTTTGCACCAAGTAGCCTCCTTGGTAAAGATTTTGTACAAAGAAACCACAATTAAGATGAGCCTAAAAACATATTGGCATACTTGTGAAGGTAGAAACATAGATGAGAAAGCACAGTTCAAAAAGTAGTCCAGAATTACAAATATTGCCTCACCTATATGATCTGCTGTAATAGTCACGATCATCATATCCTCTATCATATCCTCTGTCATAGTAATCTCGTCGTCGAGAGCTGCCGCTACAAGTAATGGAAGAGAAATTACATTTAATAAAATATAAAGCTCTGTTCGCAGTGCATCCAGTCAAGTACACACCATTTTAACTGGCTTAAATTACTACCTCCTGTCCTCACCGTTTAAGTGATGGCTGAGTGTTTCCCACCTATGCAGATGGAGACAGATCTACCTAAGATTGCTTTTTAAAATGCTTGAATTTAAGACTGCTACTTTCCTCCTTGTCTGAAACCTCTTAACCTTTGGATATCAGAGGCACAAGAGGAATTCCATTCTGTGGCAACTCCTCATTCACTTTTAACTCTCAGAAAGCTTATTTTAGAAGAACTTCTCTCTTAAAAAAAAAAAAAAAAAAGCTTACAGCATCAATACAACATCAGCTACACTGCCACCAATACCATACGCTGAGAGTCTTGGGAAAACAATTGGGAAACCACTTGGGAAAACAACTCACATTCTTGGAAACTTCATCAAATGTTTACACTTTGGATAGGGTAAACTGCAAAGCTGCACAATAGTATTTGTTGATGTACTCTTGAAAACTAGAGCTTGCAAAGCCATTAGCATTTGAGAACACGTAGGGGAACATCCATTAATCAGAAACAACTTGAAATAGTTCAGAAATTAACAAAGATTCTTACTGCAGACTTAAATGTTTAGATAACTCATGTTTTGGCATAACTAATGAACATAGGTTTCTGCTTATTGCAATCCAGACTGACACTGCATCAGTCTCTGATAAGTGCCATATAAATTAAACACCTTATAACTAAAGAGTAGAAAGATACATATTACTACTGATAGCAGTCCATGTGAGTTTTTCCTTTTTAAATAAATCTGAAGAACCTCTTTTATCAGCTGAGTTTCTAGTTTTCTGAGGCTTTGCCAAACAGCCACACCAGTGTTAGCACAGCTCTTCCTAAAGAGACTTGTTAAAAATATGATTAGGCATCAATGATTTTCATATTTTAGCTCCCAGTACTGAAACATCCACTTACTGCACTGCATGCAAGCCAGAAGGACGTATGTTCTTCTTGTGCCCACATACCAAACTACTACATGTAGACACTAACTTTCAGAATAGCACATTAATGTAAAAGCCTGATAAACTAGGAAAAACACACAGAAACAGGTCTCAAAGGGATATATACAAGAGGTGTTCTGTGGGTTTTATTTATTTTAAAACACAGGACACAATATAACCTGTTGTTATTTTTTTTTTTTAGGAAAAAAAATCAGGAGGTAACTTACTAAGTTGGTCTTCCCATGTAGATTCCAGGGGTAGGTGTGTGAGGTCTTTTTGTAATGGAGAAGTCTACCCGGATTCTTCTTCCATCCAGCTCCATTCCATTGGCACGTTCCTTTGCCTAAGCAGAGATAAAAATACAATTAGCTGTAGGTATGAACTTTAGTACCAACACAAGCTCCTAACCACTGCATGAAATATTTAGAAAGGCCTCAGAAGAGCTCAGCTAAGACCCAAGTCTAAATTTCACATATGCCCCATACTTACATACTGAACATAAACTCTTAAGACATTCTAACTAGCTGGATATAAGCCTCAGTAATTACTTAAAGGTGACTTACATTGCGTGAAATGCCTAAGAGGAACATAATTTACCAATTGTTTCATTAACTGTTTCTAACATGATTAAGAGGAGCCTTTGAAAGTGCTTGTGTAGGGAAATTTTAACTACTCCAACATGGAACACTAAACATAGAATATACTTAGACGTTAAGTCTAAGTATATATCGGTGTATATCGGTGCTCTTTTAATTCCCCCCCCCCCCCCCCCCCCCCCCCCCCCCAAGACATTCTCAAAGTCTACCATATCCTTGAATATAGTAGTATTTGAGCCATAAACAAACACGAAGTAAAAAGCCTGAATCCACTTTTTCTGCCAAGTAGCATAGCCCACATTCAAAGCTTCAACCTACCATGGAAGTCTTATGCTGAATTTGGAAAAAAAAAAAAAAAGACACCCCAGATGGTAAGAATTAGAACTCATGCAGAAGATAAACCTGATCACAGCCCACAGACACAGTGCCATCCAAGGCAGGCCTGAGAATAGAATTGCATCCCCTTCCCATGTGCGTTCCATAGCACTTGTAAGCACACTTGGTAATCTATTATATGGTATTGACACCACTTCAATTCACCCAGTCCCTTAGGGTTTCAGGCAGTCACTTGACCAGGAATGACAGAAATATTTGCCTGGCCTTTTATTTTCATAAAAAACTACTCCCCCACTTTCCTTCTGAAGCTCTACAAGTCAGCAGGATGCATGCTAAAGCTCCTACAGGGCACCTGAGCGTTTGAGAACTGTGCAATATCAGTCTGGTGCACTCCGAGCAGTAATACTAAACAGAGGGTCACGTGGAGCTCGGAAAGAACTTCCATCTCATAATTTGAAGAGAACATGTGTTTCTATTTTCTTTTTCTTGTTGGCACAGTTGCACCATGCTAGGCTGAAGATTGCTTTTGTGACTTATACAACAACTCAGCCTGCACTGGGACCAGAATTCATGCCCTTTCACTGTTTCCTCTGGTACACAGAAGATATCTTTTGAACCAAGACACTGACATTTATTATGAGGTGCGAAGTTTTTTTTTTAGGCCCTGAGAAGACAGGGAAGATAAGATACTGTGACATTAGCTTGCATTATGATCATTTCACCTAGCCAAAGGGATTAGCACAAAAGGTTCCTATGCCACTTTAAAGGTCGAACAGAAAGCTTTCCTAGGCTACAACCTGGGACAGAACATACATCCCAGCAAACATGCCATACAGCCCACACCCCAACCTACTTCCTTAGCATCTTCAACGTTTTCAAAGTACACAAATGCAAATCCTCTCGAACGCCGCGACTGCTGATCGTACACAATGGAAACATCAGCAATTGGACCATACTTGGAGAAAACTTCTCTCAGATCTCGTTCCGTGGTGTACAGACTCAACCCAAATACACCAAGACAACAGTTTGGGTCAGGATTTGCCTAAAAGAGAGAGAGAGAGATCAGAATAAAAATGCTCGCATTTGCAACATGTGGTATATTTTACAAACTTGAGTCCCTGAAAATATCAGCAACAACACACTGCTTCGATTGAGGTTGGATTAGTTTGCTAGTATACACTTCTATTACAATAAAACCTACAGATACACAAGCACCCTTTCACAGAAATACTTTGCATTTTTCCTGTACCAACTATAGTGAGAACACACAAAGTTACTGTACTTGAAGTCTTCTCTCCAGAGAGAGTGGGTGACTACTGACTACGGATACAGAGAAGGGCCTGGATCACATCTTCGTTTTAGTTATCACTTGCCCCCTAACTTTAGCATGAAGTACATTGCTTTCTGTCAACTGAGACTCTCAGCAGCTAAAATCAAGCCGGATTGGATGCTCTCACTTAATAAAGAGAACGTCAAGACAGCTTTTAACTAAATATTTTAGTTTTCCAGCCTTTCTCAAGTAAAGTCAAACGATCCTCCCTCCTAATTCTGCCTCTGCCCTTCACTGCATACAGCTGCTCATTTATTACAGCACGTATCCTGATAGTAGCCTGCACTGGTTCCTAGGCAAACTTATGGAAATCCAAGGTTTACCAAAAAAACAAATGCCAATTAACCTCACCAATACCTTTTAAATAGACCCGTGCAGGAAGCAGAACGATTTTGTGGAAAACCCTATGGAATGAATGTAGTGCCTTCAAGACGTACTCAAGCCTGTTTACACCTCCTCCCCTCCTCTGCAGGGTACGTACCCTGTTTCCAATGTGGCGCCTGCGAGTAGACATGGGGGAATGGCTGTGACTGTGTCGTCGCCGATAATCCCGACTGTATGACCTACTTCTGGATCTCCTGTGAGAGCGGGAACGAGAGCGTGACCTTGTGTAGTGTCTACGGGAACTCCTCCTTGATCTAGATCTGAGGAAAAAAAATAAAAAGTAGTGTTTTTTTCCCTGGACCCTTCAAAAATAACAGCTACTCACAAAGTCTAAACAGCCATTTTCTAAGAACCTGGGGTAGGCACTACACAATTAAGATATAATCAATTTAGTCACTAATCTCAAGGCCTGACCACTCAATCTTCACAATTAAGACTACTGTAGATGCTCTAGAGCGTTATCTACTGCAAAACAGTAACCTCAACATCCACTTCAATTAGCTTTTAATTCCTCAGCAGCTTCTAACTTTCTAACAAGGATATCTTGGTTTGAAACAGTACATGCTTTGAATATCCACAGCATTTACAGTAGCGTCTAAGTAAAATTAAAATAGCTGAGAGAGTTCTCTCTGGAAGACTTAGCAGAAAAATGGAACAGGAGTAAACAGTAAATATGGCTTCACATCAAACATGCACAATTGCAGAGGTGCACACTTCTACTTATTCCAGAATAACACTGCCTTCAGTGACATGGAAAAGCAAATATATTTTTGTGAGTGCATATTTACAAGCACAGGAATCTGCTAAACACATCTGAAACAGCGCATAAGAGGGCTGAAGAAATTAAGTGGTAGAAGGCTTATTTACCTTATGGTATTTCAATAGTTATTTAACATCAGCTGTTCATAAATGTTTATATGTTCACCCTTCAAATGTATTTAGGCAAAGGTGCAACTGCTCCCTAATTTTGGCCCACTTCTCTTTGGAAGCGTTTGGAAGTGACAGCACCAGGTCTGTGGAGACGAGGCCACAAACACTGCATTTTCTTCTACTTCCCTCAGCTCTCCCAGCACGGGCAGTCTTTGCTGAAAAGCTGGGCAGGCACTTACACTGGAATATTACACCCGAGCGTGGTCTGCTGTTTGCAGTCACTAATCTGCATGTCAGGCAACTACAAAGAAAGCTGCTGCAAGGCTTAGAAGTACACTAAACAGTTTAATATTCAAAGGCTCTTAGTCATAAAATATTAATTTACGTACTCTTCTTTACACCTTAATTGCCTTGCCCCTGTTTGTGGAAGCTGACTGAGACCAGAAGCCACTGCTGCAGAATTGTGTTTCACAGTAAGCCAACCACTACACCAGCATGAACGCTGCTCTCAACGTGAACCAGTTTTTACTCTCCTGAGCATTTAACAGCTTCTTCCACTGTCAGGCTTTGTCACCAGGTAAGTGTCACCACACAGCCAAACTGCGGGACGTACACTCTGTACATTACAAGCCTCAAAAAAATGCCTTTGATTTCTTCAGAAGCGAGCCAGCTAGTTTTGTCTTCCTCGACCTGAAGCATATATGCATGTCCCAGCGAAATGACTTCATCTGGACCCCTTACAACACTTATGTATGTAGAAAGAACAAGTGATTTGGGGGAACAAAGTTAAAAAAAAAATAAAAAAAAGGAAAAAAACAGAAAACTTCCCTGAGACAGAAAGACAATGAAGTAAGAACGTAAGTGAAGCTCTACACACGCACAAAGCCACATTTCAGCCTTTGATAAAGAAAACCTGAAGACAAACACAGAACCGATGTTCCAGGTTACAGTATGCATCCGTTACAGTAAACAAAAGCTGGACCCTCCTGAACTACACAAAACACTGAGAGCAAGGCTTATGTTAAATAGGAACTGCTTATATTGCTGCCTTAGGTGCAAAGAATTGTTTAGACTTTATGAACACACAGAACAAGCTTGCACAGGGTTTCCACTAAATTGCGGATGAAAACTTCAATAAGAACAGATTTGGACTTTTTAATCAAGTATGTCCACACCCCAACTGATAAATACGCCACGACACAGATTTGATCGTCAATCAAAGTTTAATTTATGAAGCTGGTGACTCAGAAATATATTTGCGATGGAAGCTACCACGAAATATGAAAGATCTCACAATGTTATCTCTGGTGAGAGCCAGTTGGGTGACCTGCTCGTGATCACATCCAGATGAGTGATGGCACTGAAAATAGAATCAAGTATATTGGTTCGAAACACATGCCTTGACACAATTCCGCTCAAATCTGCTAACGAATCAATTAACTCTGCAACATACTTTCAGTATTTCCAGCTGCAGGAATTTGCAGACAGCTGTTAAATGCTCAGGAAGCCATCGTAGACATAAGCATCTACTGCTGTTCATCGAAAAGCAAAGTGCCAGATGCCCGGGTACTATTTAAAGGAGTCCTTGCAAGAGCAAGTGATTTGCCTGGTCACTTCAGACTGCAGTCTGTGTGTGATTGCACTCCTAGGTAGTACTGTGGTTATTCGGCAAGTGGGAAGCACAGTGCTGGAAAGACCATGGAAGCCCAAGGGGTTATGATTGGGGTGCAGAAGGGCATGCTGGATTGTCCTGACTTGCTGGCCACATTAAAAGGCAAAAGGCTGGCCAAGGAACATGTGTGGTCTCCACCTTCAAAGCTTTTAAAAACTCAACTAGATAAAGCCCTGGGAACACCACCTGAACCCCCAGCTGAATCTGTCTTGAACACGGGTTTGGACCAGACCTTTCCTAGGCTGTCCTAGGAGTCTACTGATGCTTTCAGTTCCAAGCATTTCTTCATTTAACCTGACATTTGTTCTCCCACTGCAGGGATTCTCAAATGCATAATCTGACACTTGTGACTGTGCCTGAAATACACAGAAAAAACAAACCCATTTCTCTGCTGTCAAAATTCTAAAGTGTTTACCTTCTCACAAAAGCCTTTCAAACTGATCATTTTGATCTTGCAAGCAGGGATAAACACAGCATTCAATACTGTTTTCTATCATGGGTGACTGCATGATGTCTTCCAGAGATGTCATCCTTCCCACACCCTTACCCCCAGGCTTTGGTAAGCCTAATTCAGTGCTCATACACAAAAATGTATTGTGAGCAGCTCAGCTGGAAACCCCACCACTGAAACCCGAGCTTTTTTTGGTTGTTTTTCTTCTCTGAACACTTACGAATGACTAAAGGTATCACCTACACATTTATTTCCGTAGTCAGCACTGCATTATCTAGACTCTTCAGAAAAAATAACGTCATTCAGCCATTTACAGGCTTCGTTGCCTCTCCATTCATTTCTTTTTAAATACGTACCCCTTACACAACACCCCTGTTAAGTCCAACGCTAAGTGGCTAGCAGTGACGTTTATCATCTTATTTTTAGGCTCCCGGCACATTTTATGTCTCGGTTAGAAGCCTGTTAGCAGTTTCAAGAGAAATCCTGTCACTGCGTACAGCCTGTTTAACAGGTAAGGACAGCCCGAAAGGCATTTTCATAGCATCCACTTGTGGAACAATGACAGTAATTAAGCTACTTTCTCCACAACTTTTCTGAGCACTTAGGAAGCTGTCTCAAGTTTTTCAGCTTGTTAGTTTTCAAGTTGAATTAACACATATTTAAAAGGTAAGACATGTCAGTTGACGTTCACATTTATTATACTTATCTGCGTCTTTCTTGTGGAATATACCATGAACTACTCTGGAAGCATCATTGCTTCCAGTGAAAAAAACACTTTAAGGTGACCTGAAGTGTAAAATATGCTGATATACTAATTTATTTTAACACACAGAAAAACTAGATCTAGAGCCTCTAGCGCTTTCTGCTCAGAAGCTAGCCTTTTTTTTTTTCTTTTTTAAGATAAACTTAAAAGGCAGGGCACCTACACACTACTTCTGCAGAGATACAAGCCTTCATAGCAGAATACCTCTCAGAAAAAGCTGCAAAGATCTAGCTCAATAGTTTAGCTTTTCAAATCCAGAAACCACACATGCCCCTTTGCATTCCGCGTGCACAGATCACCAGGTACCTCTGCAAACAGAACTGGGCTACAGAGGACTTCAGTTCATCTCTGACATAATAATCCAAAGACAACTGACTTGCAAGAGGAGGAAGAGGTAAAAAGTAAACTCACCTGGATTCAGACCTGGATCTAGATTTTGACCTGGAACGCCTTGAATCCTCCTTAGATCGAGATCTTGCAGGGGTGTGCCTCCCCGACTTGCCAGACCCATGAGCACTTCCGCTTCTGGAAGCAGAACGGGATTCCTGCACGCAGATATTGAAAGCCTAATTTGTATACAAGTTCTGGTTGACCTAAGGTCTGTAAACAAGCTCCAGTGAAATAAATGGTAAAAATTCATATCTATGTGTCCGGGCAGTTGGCATTAGAACTGCCTAGATTTTTAAGAAGTTTTTCCCTGGTAGACACTTCTTTACCCTGCATATACTTTTGCTATTAAACAGATAATGCATGCATGTTTAGCAAAATATACAGGGACACATAAACAGACTAGTAATTACTTAGCGTAGTGCTTTCAGATTCCAGATTACTTCTTATCTTAACTTCATTTTTATTCCTTTTCTTCATTCTTCCGTTTCAAATTCTGACTTCTTTCATCTTCCCCACTTCACACAAATTGCTCAATATTCTACCAAGTGGGACTTCTGGTCTGATAATTAGCATGCATTCACTTTCTTTTTTTTCAAATTTCAGCTTCACTTATTCCTGAGCTTCAAATAATTCTCATTTATAAAACTTGTCAAATGGCGACTTCCGCATTTTCCTTCTTCAACATTAACCTTAATAGAAAAAGAACAGGATGAAGAATATTTAAAAACTCCAGGATAAAATCTAGTGCCAAAACTGAAACTAGAAAAAAAAATGTTCTGCGGACTTTTACTATATATGCAGTTCAAGAATTGAATCTACCGAATTCCCTACTATTTTATAAACAGGTTCAGTCAATTCAGTTTAACTTTAAGCACTAAGCAACTGGATTCGCTATTTATGCCTACATTTAACAGCAAGTGCACAACAGATCAACTGAAGGTCTACTGATCGATTCTAGCATTCGGAAACTCAAATACTTTGCCAGCCACACACTTAAGACAAAATCAACAAGAAGTGCCGTAAGCCAAGCTAAGTCCCTGCTGCGGCCAGAGACGCCTCGAGCTGCCAGGATCTGGAAGGCAGGAAGCACAGCGCGCTCGGTCTTCCCGCGACTTCACTCGGTGTTATGCTGGGGGCAGCCTTCCAGGCTGGCAGCCCGCTGTGATGAGCATGCTCACGGCTACGCTGCCCGCGCAAGGCTGGTTACAGGCGCAGGGCTCGAGCTTCCAAGGGAGAGCTTTCCCGAGCGAAACCAGACTTCTGTGCAAAGCGCTCGCACGCTGCGCTGGAACAGCAGCCCCTCTGCTCTGCTATGTGCTTGCCACCGATTCTGGGGGTGACCTAACCTAGCCAGCGCTCTCAGCTTTTATTTTTGTGAAGCAGAATAATGCTCAACTTCAGTCACGTGGCTTTAGACGCTTGGCGTGAACACCCTAGGAGGTATTATTTCAAGAGCTCAGAGGAAATTTAAAATTCAGCGGCAAAAATCTATTTGGAACAATTCCAAATTTTGTGACAAGTCCAAGCAGGAGCTTGACTAACAATGTCAGACTACCAGAATTTCTTCCAAACCACTTGTTTTTAATCTCTGTAACATCTCTTAAATCTGAACACTCAACTTTATAGGCATTTCAGACTAAGCATTCAGAAATTCATTAGCTAAACCGATATTTAATTGTGCTTAAACCACTTCCATGTGACATACGATCCCGTTTAGCTATTGGCAGTTGCCTACCACACTGGTACCAGTTGGGGTGGAGGAACTTGCAGGATGAAGCAGATTTTGAATTAATACCGAGAGCAACAGAAATAAAGCAAAGTCGGCAAGGCCGCATTCGTTATCAATCTGTGTACGGAAGTGTTTTAAACGACAGCCACCACACTTACAAACCCTGCAGAGGGCAGTGCAAGCATCGAGAACTACGTTACAAATAACGAGTTTACCCTAAATCCATTGCTACCTTCAAAAGAAAAAAAAAAATAAATCCCTGGAGCTGAGTTCTGAGCAAATGCATGACGTTAGCCACAAGAAGCCTTTAGCATTCTTAGAGTTAGACAAAGCAAGGTTTGAAGAACGGGTAAAAACCAGCACTAAGCTGCTGTTCTTTAGAGGAAAACTACTTCCATTCACTAGAGATAACTCTTGGCAGATTGAAGCTAGGCAGAAGGAGCGATGCCCAAAGACAGCAGCTCTAAGGCTGGGAAGGACATGAGGAACGCATGGTGCTGTGAGAGGGAAGCAGCAGGGAGCACCTTGCCCATGAGCGCACTGCGGACCTTTTTCAGAGCTTTTAGAAGTCAATAAGCTTTGAGGAAATATAGTGAAGAGGTATTCACATAAGCAAATGACTGAAGTCTTCATATCGCTGATAGTTTTTTTTTTTTTTAAAAAAAGGATAATCTTTGCTATGTTATGTTAGCACGTGTGGGGAAACCGGATGCCTAGCATCGGAGGAAGGAGTTTAGGAAAAACCTGAAGACACCTGTGTGTTAAAACAAAATTAAACAGCTGGCTTATTTTCCCTCTACCAACTTCAAACTTTACGAAATGTTCCTGTTTTTCAGCCTTCGCATTTTGTTTCTGGACCATCCTTCTCCAAAATCCTTACCTTCTGTCACATTTTACAGGCTTACATCCTCAAAAGGCTGTACCTAATCTTTTCTGGATATTACTGAGACTGGTAACAGCTCCTGAAGTTTCAAAGCTGCTACCCTCCCCACCCTGCCCCCAAGCAAACCTCACCTATCCAAATTTTGTTACACCAGGAGCCTGCAAACCCTGCACTTGGTGTGTGCCCCACTAAGACTGATGCCCGCTGAGGGTTCACACAAACCTCTCCCCCGTTTGGCTTGAAGCGCAGAGCAGTTACGATTTGCTTTGGTTCTGAATACCGTGATTTCCTTTTCTACTTTTTGCTCTTTGAGAATTTTAAGCTTTAAAAAAAGGCAAAACAATTTCATGTCATGACATGTGGAAGAAGAGAGATGAAAAACTTCTGTCCCACCTATATGCAAACACTTCTGGAAGCGGATCAAAGCCGGTGCTCACCGTTAAATAGCCAGCCGGTGTTTCTAAGCTTGACTTTTTGAAGTGCAGGATTTTAACAACCACCAGACCCCTCGATCTTCAACTGCAGCTCTTCCCAGTCATCAAGCCTCACTGGAATTCAGGGGGAAGCCCTGAAGTCCAGGGTTGTGGTTTCCAAATTATTCTTCCCATACTTTAGGCATATTAATATATCTTCCGTGCAGCATTACAGACTGTTTTTAATACCTCTGAGCACATTTGTAAGGACAGGTTACAGTAACCTCTAAGCATGGAAAGCCACAACAGCAGAATGACTTTGGGGACAGGAGATAAAGATTTCCACAGGCAGGAGGAGCTGTATGGTATGCAAATGAGGTCCAAGAATTTGAGTTTTTTTGGGTACTTCTGCAATCCAACTGAACCTCATGGGAATGCAAGTTACAGATTTCAGTTATTTCACAACTTAAAATACAGTCAAACACAATTATTACTATGATTTAAGCTAAGTTTATAGGGATTGAGCAATTCCCACTTGTCTTCCAAAAGGCAGAGCCCCCCATCGTGCATTACCTAACGCGACTCCAGATTCATCCCATGTGCAAGGGGGCTAACTTGACACTCGTTCAACCTTGCTAGTACTGAATCTAGCAGCTGATCCAACAAAAAAAATAACAGCTTCTGCCTCTTGCTGCGAAGCACGCGATCACCAGGTCGCTGCTGGGGGCTGGGGATCCGTGTCGCAGATGGAAAGCAGAGCAAACCCTTTTGGCAGCAGCCCGCAGAACAAGAAGCACAGCAGCGTTCTGCCGAGGCCCCTGTTAGAGCCGATTTATAAACAAGAAGCAGTACTAATGCAAGGTAAATCCAGGGATGTGCCATTCAGTAACTATTATCTGCCCCCAAAAAACTCTAAGCAATGCCTAAATGTTTTGATTTAGTGAACGGTTTCCAAGCTCCAGCAAAAAAAAGACAGGAGGGTGCTCTGGAAAACAGAGCTGATCTAACAGACCCTCGGCGCCAAGCCCGGCTCCCTGCCACCCTGACCTGGTGAGCGCCTGGGCACGCTGAGCTGCCAGAACAACCCGTCTGCGAAAAACAAGCAGATTTCTGACTGCTCAGGGTGCTCAATCGGCCACCAAGAGGTGAGACCCAGTGTCAGCTCACAAAGGAGGCACAGGGAGAAGGACCTGCCCTTTTGGTGGCACCAAGCTATCAATCAGGCTGTTCTAAACCTGCCCACGTTGCTTCTTTAGGCCACAATTTAGTACTAGAGGCTGTACTTCCAAAAACACTGACCATGTACTTGAAGTAGATCTACAAAATGAGTATTTGTAACATTCAAGTGCTTCTGACCAAAAAAAATATTAATACCGTATTAAATACTTTCTGATCAGGCAGATACCAAGTAACAACTGCTACTATTAACGCATTCCCAGGATGAGACTGGCTAGCTGCAGCTTGCAAATACTCGAAAAAAGACTTCAGCCACCCTTCTTTCCAACCTGTCCATGCCTGAATTACACACATCTCAGTGAGCACAATTGTGATGAATGAAAACAAAATTGTCTTTAAAAAGTGGCCTTTTCCTTCAGTGCACTGTCAAAAATCCATTATCTGAAGTATTGGCAGCATTGGAAATTTATGGTTTCTTCATTTTTTAAAAATTTTCTAGTTTAATCTCACCATGATTCATAAGTTGAAAAATAGTTTGACAGGGATTTGTTTTTTAACGTATGCCATAAAGTCAGTTTAAGGTTAAGTTGCCTCCAAAACGGGACATCCCATTATTTGGGATGGCACCTGGTATTTCTTCTTCATCCCCATAATGCTGACATTAGGACTTGTGGCTACATCATCAAGTCAAGTCTGCAAACCAACGCAGCTGGAAATGGAATCAGAAAAAAATTCAGCTGATTCAGTTCCCAGATCTGACTGACTACACAAACAGCAGTACAAGGGAGAAAGCAGGAACACACTTTCAGGAGCACAATTCTTGTTGGCAGCACGGACCTGGAACAGCTTAACAGACAGTTGTAAAGTCATATCCTAGATTATTTACCCAAGCAGCGTTCCTACTCTGCAAAGAGCAGACTTTAGTGCTTCCAGCTTGAAGTAGAAAGGCATTGACTCAGTAAAATATAAGCCTTAACTAGGCAAAAAATAAGCATGTACAACACTGGTAATAATATTCAAAAAGCCACTCCCAATTGGTCTGAAATAGGAGGCTTGTAGCTAAACGGTCCTACCTTGCAGTTCTACAAACACAAGTATGCTGTATACAACTTACCTATTTATGAATCACAAAAGTTCAGTTACAGAGAAATAACGTTCTTCTAAACAAGCAGATGCAGCTTATTTTAAGCCTTGTTCATGATGAAAATTGTCCACCCATGATTTAAAAAAAATAAAATTCACAGAAGATAAAAATAGAGAAGACTATGGGACAACTGCTGTCTTATTATCCCATACAAAATGTTTCTAAAAGACTTTACAATAAGGGTTTTAACATTTGCATTCATCCTAATTGCAAATACAATGCGGGTTAGCATGAGAAGCTTTACCAAAGTTAGGCTAGCATTTTAAGCAGGTTTTCTGCCTGACTCACACGACATAAATTAGATCAACTTTTTTAATTAACATGCAGGAATCCATCTTGAGCACGCGAGCAGGAATGCTCCCTGCACTGAAAACAGATCTTCACGTCGCTCTTAGAAGTGGTATCAGTGCAAATGGGATTGACTGGGGCAG
Source organism: Anas acuta (assembly GCF_963932015.1). Taxonomy (NCBI): domain Eukaryota; kingdom Metazoa; phylum Chordata; class Aves; order Anseriformes; family Anatidae; genus Anas; species Anas acuta. Next base: position 15,288,937 of record NC_088987.1, read on the forward strand.
AACAGGTCTGTAATCCTTCAATGGCAGCCTTTTGGTGTTCAATTCCACCTAGCAAGTTCAGCTTCCAGGAGACCAAATTTTTCTAGCCTAACTTCCCCAAAGCAGTACCGCTCCCATCCTGAGGCCTAGCAGAGTGCATCTGAATAAGAAGTGCCACGTTCCCCGAAGAACAACACTACAAGGCATAGCGATTTCTCTCAGGATTGTTATTTGATATTTTAGTAAGTCAGCACTTAATATTTTTGCGTGCCCTAGCCAAGGTTCAGATTCCCAACTTCCTGCCACCTCCACACCTCCCTCTGATGCTGCGACGAGCTAAAAAGCTACAGGCTGATGCCGAGAAGGACAAAACCCAGGAACGACCCCTGCAGTGCACTTGTGTGTTGTGGTAGGAAAAAAAAAAAATAATAATAATTCAGAGCCCAATTCCCTAAAGAAGGAAGAGCTATGGGTTTGGCGGATTTGGCTACCAACGTGAAGCTCAGCACGCCTGCGGCATTAGCAGCCGGGCAGCTCCCCGAGGCCACACCGAGCAGGCTGCACACCCAGCGCCGCCTGCGTGTGAGGAGAGCCCCGGACACCGGGACGCGGGGCTGTGACTGCGCCGGGAGGGTGGCCATGTAGCAGGCTGTGTGTGTGTGGGGCTGGGGGGGGGGGGCAGCGCCGCAGGGAGCCGGCAGGAGGGCGAGGATCCCGCAGGATCCCTCCGGCTCCGCGCTCCCCAGCCCGTCCCCGCCACGCTGGCGGCGGGGCAGAGGCTGCGCGGCGGGGCCCGCCCGCCCTCGGCCATTTTGTCCCTCTCGGCGCGCCCGGTCACCAGCCCAAGATGGCGCCGGGCGGCCCCGCCGCGCGCCCCCCCCCCCTCCTTCCCCTCCCCCCCCCCCCTCCCCTCACCGGCCGCCATCTTCCCCCCGCCGGGCCCAGCCGGGCCCCGGCCCCCAGCGGGGCCCTCCCCGCCCAGCCCAGCCCAGGCGGCTCGGAGCGCTGTGAGCGGGGCTCGGGGGGGGGATGGTGCTGCCCTCGGGGCGGCGCGGGGCGGCTCCGTGCATTACCCGCTCGCCGTAGTTCTGCTCGCCGCTGTCGCTCATGGTCCCGCCGCGCCGCTCCCCACCGCCGCCGCCAAGGCCGCCGCCGCCGCGCCGACACCACCCGACCCGACCGTCCCCGGCGCCAGCGCTCTCCGCAGAGGAAGTGACGTGCGACGCGCGCGCGCTCGCCACGCCCCGCCCACCCCGGCGGCCGCGCTGAGGGGAAGCCCCGCCCCCTCCATGAGAAGCCCCGTCCCCTCTATTGAAGCCCCGCCCACTTGTAGTTAGCCACGCCCCCTCCGTTCCCGCCCCGGCAATAGGCCCCGCCCCCTCCATGCCCGCCCTGAGGCGAGGTGTCCCCCCCCCCCCCCTTCCCGCCCGCACCCCCCCCGTGTGTCCCCTCCCAGCCCCCTCAGGGGTCCCCCGCTGCCTTAAAAACAAAGCCGCCTCCACAGACGGAGTTCTTATTCCGGGAAGGGTTAAAAAATGGCCGTGATCGCCCCATTGGGTTTTGTGGAGGAGGTGCTGAACAGCGCTCGTTTGGGGGGATTGGGATGTTCCCGAAAGACCCACGCGAGGGCAGCACAGCATCAGCACAGCCCTTTGCTCAGCCTTTCAGTCGTTTCTTCCTAAATCCCTTCACAAAACCCGTCATAAAACCCCTGCGTGGTGCATCTGCGGGGAGACACAACCCTCGTCCCCCCTCAGAGGTTGTAAAGCACCGCCATCCATCCCCACAGGGGCAACGCGGCTCTGCCTGCGTGTTTATCAAACAGGGAGCCCAAAATCGGGCAACTGAGGGAACTGACACTGCTTAAAACGCTGCCCCCACTGCACTGACTTACCAAGTGCTGTTGGAAGCAGAGGGGCTGTGTGGTGGTGGAGGTGTTTAGAACAAGGGGGTCGGTCCCAGTTGGCACCTACCATGGCACCAGTAGCTCCACACACCTCCCCTGAAGGCCGAGATCCCCCTCTGCTACTGCTTCCACCTGGCACAAAAACAATTCATTTTTTTTACTTAAATGTGTTCTCTGTGTAGTGAGAGTAGGGGTGATGCTGTGCACGCAGCCTGCCATTAAACAGGCAGCAAGGCAGAAAGCTGGACGGCCTGGTATCTTTCACATTTTTTATTTTTTTCCCTCTGGTTATTCACCACACAGATTTAAAAGGTGGCAGCTGGGGGCCCCAGCAGTAAAATGTTAGGCAGCAAAGCGAAGGCAGCGATTTGGCCAGCGGCAAGCTCTGCTGGGCAGTGAGCAGCTCCAGCTCTGCAGATTTCCAGGTGATGGCTCCTGAAGCGCCCAGGGGCTGTTCAGCTCCGTTTTTCGTTTTTTGGCCCAGCTCCCTTTTTATTGCCTTTGACACTCATGAGAAGAGACAAGCTGCAGGCTGCTCAGCTGCCTTCCCTCTCCCTCGCAGCCCCAGAACGTGAAGATGAATATATCAACTTCTAAAGAGGAAGATGAGCGATATTTCCTCAGCTTTCACTGGTTTAAAGATAACACAGAGCTTTTTTTTAACGCTGCTTCTTAACGGTTTTATCACAATACGTTGCAGTCGTCTGGCCTTGCGGCACAGCCAGTGCCGTACATGAGCAGGCCTGGAGGGCTGTGGTCACAGAAAGCACCCCCGAAGTTTACAGAATCACTGAAAAGCTCACCAAAATTATCAGTTTTCTCTCTGTGCTGCTTGTAACAAAGGGAAGAAGGAACATCCTGTACTGGGAAACATCTGACATGAGCTGTCATAACCGCTTGGCATTCAGGAGCATGACCTAGAAATTCTGGGCTGTGTTTAGAAACCGTAATACTCACCCAAAATGCGCAGCGGAGGGTTTTGGCTGAAAGCATCTGAATTCGAGGGGGAATCTGCATGTCGTTGACATGGGACTTGAATGTGTGCAGTCTCTGATGCGTCTTCCCGGGGACGCTATCTGAGAAAAAATCAGTATATGGGGAATATTTCCACCTCACTTGGATTGCAAACATTTTGCTGCCTCAGTAAAAAGGAAAGAGATTGAGCTGGTGACATCCATGGGAAATAAATGCCTAAAGCCTACTCCCTGTGTCAAATTTACCCCTCTAGGTGTATCTGTAAAAGTCAGATTTGACTCCCCACATCAAATTTTGCTTTAAATAGTGGTAGGTTGGGAATATCAGTCACATTTCACTTAGTTATTACTGCTTATTGCTCACTTAGTGCCAAAGTTATTATCAACCCCTGAATGAGCATCACCACCTTGCATTTCACATCACAAAGCTCTACGTGTCAAAATAATTATTTTTCCTCCTCTTGCATTATTCGTGGGAGTGGATTTTTCCTCTACTCCAGCTGCTCATGGTTATCTGTTAGCTATGCACAGCTGCTCAGCCACAGGTGGGTCGTCCTTCTGGCTCAGAGGTCTGAAATGGCACATTTTGGACATGTCTGACAAGGCCTATTGCTCTCTTGTGTTGTGCCAGCGCGTACAAATTTCATTAGCAAGTAATTCTCTAATTTGGTAATCAGGAAGTGAAAAAATAGAGATAAAACACACGAGATGCACCAAGTAGTTTTTGTTCTATCATTCCTGAAAAGAAGCTGTGCTGCTGGATGTATTATTACACACTCAAACACACCTGAAATCAGGAATTAAGGGAAATTCCACTTTTTCCTTCCTTTATTATCTGTTGAAAAAAGCCTTTCTCCACACCCGCTTTAAAATATAACTTACAAAACTCCCAGATTCACCACTTGGGTCGTCGTTTCAAAACCCGGAGCCTTACACGTGACCGTAGCACTGCCACCAATTCCCCTGACATCTTTTTTGGGGCTTTCTCTGCTTTTTTCCCCTTCTCCCTCTCCCCCAGGCCCTGCCGTTTCATTCCCCTCCTTGCTGCCGGCAGCCCCGCCCCCGTGCGTAGAGGCCCCGCCCCCTGATGCATAAGCCCCGCCCCCTGATGTACAAGCCCCGCCCCCTATGTGCTCAAGCCCCGCCCCCTTTGTATAAAAGCCCCATCCCGGGTGTTGAAGCCCCGCCCCCTGGTGCAGAAGCCCCGCCCCCTCGCCGCGTGGCCCCGCCCCCGTGACGCGGCGCGGCGCGGCCATGAGGCTGACCCGCGGGGCCGTGCTGGCCCGCGCCAAGGCCGCCGCGCTCGATGGGGTCCGGCGGCTGAACTGCTGGTGGGGGGGGGACGGGGACGGGGACGGGGACAGATGGAGATGGGAAGGGCTTGGGGACAGGGCTTGGGGACACGGCAGGGGATGGGGGTGGAGACAGGGACGGGGATGGGAACAGGCAGGGGGTGGGGATGGGGGTGGAGACAGGGGTTGGGGACAGGGGATGGAGATAGGGGATGGGGACAGGGACAGGCATGGGGACAGGGGATGGGGACAGGGACAGGCATGGGGACAGGCAGGGATGGGTCGGGCAGGGCTGAGGACAGGGCAGGGGATGGGGACAGGGTAGTGGGTGGGGTGGGGTGGGGACAGGGACAGGGGATGGGGACGGGGATAGGGATGGGGATGGGGCAGGGGATGGGGACAGGGATGGGGATGGGGACAGGGACAGGGGATGGGGATGGGGACAGGGATAGGGATGGGGATGGGGACAGGCAGGGGATGGGGTTGGAAACGGGGCAGGGGATGGGGATAGGGACGGGCAGGGCTGCGGTCAGGCCTGGGCTGGGGACAGACCAGGCTGGTGGGTGACACACACCCCTCAGGGTCCCAGATGGGACATGGTCGGGCACGGGGCAGGCCCGGGGCTGTCCCCCGGGTGTGGGGACAGCAGGGACGTGGTGGGGGCACAGCACAGGCTTGGGACTGTCCCCCAGGTGAGGGGATGGTGGGCAGAGGGCTGATGCCGGGGCGGTGCGGGGACACCCGGCCCTCCCGTGACACCCCTCTCCTCCCGCAGGGGCAGCCACCTCACCGATGTAAGTACCGCGCTGCTGGCCAAAATCCTTCGGGGCTGGCACCCGCCTGTGCCCACATAGCAGACAGCAGCCTGCACGCACACAAACCCTGTCTGTAGGAAAGGGCTGCCCCGGTAAGAGGGACGGAGCCGTCCTGGAGCCAGCACGGAGAGCAGCGGGGTGCTGGTGGGGCAGAGGGTGGAGGAGCTGCTGGATCCGCGCTGGCTCTGCCAACAAATCCCTCTGGCGGTGCCTGGGTCAGATTGAAGCAGACCCGAATTCCTTCTGCTTTTATCTCGCTCGGGTGCAGTTCAAATCGCTGCCTGTGTGTTTACTTCTCCCTGGGAGTGCCGCTTATTGCTTCTCTCTCTTCCTGCCCAGATCTCGATCTGCCGGGATTTGCCCAACGTCGAGGTGATCTCCTTCAGGTGAATGCCAAATCGCCGGCCTTGGGGAGGGCGGAGGAGCTCACGTGCCTCATGGGGCCGCGTCCTGGCCTTTGGTTCCTTATTGCCTCTGGGACTGCGTCCCTGAGCTGCCGGGCTCTCCTTGCTACCTGAGAAAACAGTCCCTGTTTCAAGGGCGGTTCAAATGTCTCAGGAATTTCGCTCCCCAAGTCATACTGCAGGGTTTCTATGGGATTTTCAGGGCCTCCGTGTGGGGCCAGCTTGCAGAAGGCTGGTTGAAATGCCTCTGGGATCTCACAAAGCGCATTTCTCCCGTCCTTCATCTGTCCTGGGGGTCGCGCAGAACCTCTGCTGTCTTCAAATTTACATTTTTTGGCTTGGGAACCTTCAGTGGCTTCTCCTGGCCTGAGGAGCTGCTGGAGCAAAGGGTGTTGGTGTGATGGGTACCCGGGGGAACCAAAAGCTGTCACTGAGCAGAGAGCAGTGCCCGCTTTTTTAATTCTTTCCTCTGGTTACCGAGACAAAATGCTGCCTTTCTGCTCCCTGTGAAGCTCCTTAGCGCTGCCCTTGCTTCTCCGGGAGGCTTCTCAGAGAAGCTGGTGCAGGAAAAGGGGCTGAAAAGCTGCCGTGTGGTGAGGGCGGGTGGGCTCCCCAGGGCAGGTGGGCTCCCCAGGGCTCCCCGCCCGCTCACCCCCTGCTCTCCCTGCAGCGTGAACGGCATCTCGGACCTCGAGCCCCTCAACCAGTGCCAGAACCTGAGCGAGCTCTACCTGAGGAAGAACAACATCGGGAGCCTCAACGAGCTCTTCTACCTCAAAAACCTGCCCCGCCTGAGGGTGCTGTGGCTGGCTGAAAACCCCTGCTGCGGGCCGGACCCCCACCGCTACAGGATGACGGTGCTGCGCAACCTCCCCGGCCTGCAGAAGCTCGATAACCAAGGTGGGTGTTGGCAGGGGAGCGAAGCTGGAGAGCAGGGACGTGCTGCTTCCTCGTGCTGCTTCCTCGTGCTGCTTCCTCGTGCTGCCTGTCCTTTGGCCCTTCCGTGCTGGCGAGGCTCAGCCAGGCGGAGGCTCTCCGGGAGCCATCGCTCCGGAGCTGTTTTCTCCCTTCTGTGCCCTGCAGCCCCGGAGTTAGCACTCGTGGGACTGCAAGAGGCTCATTATAGCCCAGACTGCGCTGCTAATTAGTGGTTTTTCCGGAGCTCTCTCCTTTGCTCTGGCCAAAGATGGGTTCTGTAATTGGATCTGCGGTTACAGAAAAAGAGCTTTTCCACCTGCTAGCAGTAATTTGGTGGCTTTTGGAGCCTGCGAAGCATCTTTTGCATCCCTCCCTGATACCTTCCTCCTTTTGGGAGGTTGCTGACAGCCGCCAGTGTTCTCCTGTGTGGGTTTTCCTGCAGGAGGAGGCTGAAAGCAAAAGGCTAGTACAAAGCAGAGTTGTTGGGTGAAGCCCCCGTGGCGCAGCTCTGCAGCAGCAGCACATTCCTGGCCACGGCTGCCGTCTTCCTGGGCTGCTGGAGCTCCTTGCAGCAGGCTCTAGGCTGTTGTTTTGGCTTTTGCAGCCGTGACAGAGGAAGAACTGTCCCAGGCCCTGCTTGATGGGGAGGAGATCACAGCCCCGCCGGCCAGGAGGAGCGTGGGGAACGGCTGCCCCGAGTCCGCTGAGCCCAGTGCTGCTGAATCCACAACGGAGACCGAGAGCGAGCTGCTGAACTTCGGCCTGGAGGAGACAAAGTGAGCTGCTGGGCCTCCCGGGCTGAGCTCCGGGGTGGGGTGAAAGGACTCTGCCAGCCGAGCCCGATAACTCTGCGGCCAGGCCGGCAGCTGGCGCGGGTTCCTGTTGTTCCAGTCAGCGTGGTGGAGCCGTGCTGGGGTAGTGGCGCTTGTGGCTCTGGTTCTCCATCTGCAGAACCGGCTCCTCTGTAGCTGGCTGCTTGCTATCAGCCGCGGGGATCCTCGCTGGTAGGTGAGCTCCTGTCCGGTCCTGCTCAGCTCCTCTGCAGCGTGCTCTGGCGCACGTCTGCCCGTGGCACGTGTCGATGTGGTCAGTCCCAGCCAGCCTCAGGCATGAGGAGGGAGCAGCTTCCTGGTGGCGGCACGCCCGTTCTCATCCTCTGACCGTGAGGCTTTTACTCCAGGGGGGAGTTTTGCTCGGGGTGCTGCGTTCCGCAGGCAGTGGCGGTGTGTGGATAGACGTGCTCTGAGTCCTTCGGCTGGATACTCCCTGCGTGGCTGCCTGTGATTGCAGGGGACTGGCCTGGCAGAGTCAGGTTTTGCCATCTGGTCCTGGTAACATTTGCTCTTCCTCCCTTTTTCTTCAGCAAAATTCGAGAGCAGCTCGGCATGAAGCCTGTTCCCAGGGACAAATTTTCCTCCTTTTCACCTCGAGCGACGGACTGCAGCCGAAAGAAGAGAGTGAGTATCTTTAAAGACCCAAGTGCTTTTCATCCTTAAGACGCCATGCAGTGTTTTTGTTTTTTTTTCCACCGAATGCGGAGGAAGCCTGGCGGGGTTTGTACTCTCCGTCTGTCTGCACATAAGCACACGTGTCCTTACGTTGGGGCTGTGCTAAAAGCACGCACAAATTGGGCAGCTGGGGGACAGGAGGCTGCCGAATCCAGTGCTTAGGTGGATCCTCAGCCCTCTCAGTGCTTTAGCCCCAGATGAACCTCGTGGATCTTGGCTGCCCAGCCGGGAATTGCTGCGTGCTGGGCTCGGTGCCATCGCTTCAATTGGCACGGGAAGGCCAGAGCCAGATCTGGACCATGTTCTGCCTCGTTCCACTGGTTGTTGCTCGCAGTTTCATTCATTCATGCTTTAAGCTTCCTTTGCAGTACCACGAGTACTGCAGGCCTTGGCCTTTTTCCTCTTTTTTTTCCTTTTTTTTTTTTTTTTTCTGGGAAAGAAAACATTAAACAAGGGGACTTGGCCACAGACTGCAGCTGGGGATGTTCAGGTTGGACATTAGGAAAAACATTTTCCCTACAAGGTACGTGGGGAGGCTGTGGAATCTCCCTCTGGAGGTTTTCAAGACGTGGGTTGACAGAGCTGCTGCGCGGTGCTGGCAGCGGTCCCACCTTGGTTGGAGGTTGGGCTGGGGACCTTCAAAGGTTCCCTCCAGCTGCTGCTGTTGGGATTCTCTGCCTCAGAGCTGTGGGGACGCATCCTTTCCCACTCTACACACATTCACACTGGAGAGGGAGGGCGACTGCTCAGCTGAACGTGCTTTTCCTTCCCGGAGCCAGCTTGGAGGGTGCCCAGGAGGCAGAGGCGTGTGGGCAGCTGGTGCAGGACTGGGTGGACGAGTCTGTCCTGCGTTCCTGTCAGCCTCCTCCCAGGCAGCCTCTGCCCCTCTCGGCTTCAGGGGGGGGTTGGTTTGTCCCCGTAGGTGCAGGTGCCTGTTGCAAAGTGCTGGCAGCAGTGGTGGTGGAGTTCCTAGAAGGAGCAGCCCTTGGAAGATCAAGTACCCCGTTCTCGGGGCTGGCGCTAACGTGCTTGTATAAAGCAGTGTGTGTCTCGTCCCGACAGAACAACGTGCTGAATGCCGTCCTGCTTCTCACGAAGGAACTGGACGCGGAGGGTCTGGAGATCGTCCAGCAGACCGTGGGGAGAAGGCTGCAGGCCTTTCGGAAGAAGGAGCTGCAGGAGGAGTGAGGGTGCCTGTTGCAAAGCTCCCTGGAGCGCTCTGAGCCGGGGAGCCTGCCCCAGCCCAGCAGCACCGCTCTGCCCACACATGCCTGGCTACAGCCAAAGCCTCAGCGCTTTTCCCTGCGGACGGGGTGATGCTGGCTGCAAGGAAACTGCCCCTTTAGCTCTCCTGACATTGCCCCTGGCTGTGCACGTCGCGCTGGCAGGATCCGGCTCTCGGGAGCTTTCCTCTTTGCATAGCAGGCTCCATTAAATCACATCGCGTGTGGCTGGGGCCATTTAGTGGGAGCCGCAGGGGGATCAGTCAGCAAAACCCAGCAGGGCTGCAGACAGAGGTGCTGCTGTGCTCTGTGACTGAAGGCGTTGGCAAAGCCCGCCGGCAGCCAGGAAGATCGCTGCTTTTAGGTTGTTCCCTGTTGGGCCAACACGCAGCCGGTCACGGCACCAGCTTTGTGTGTAGCAGGCTCTGAAGGCAGCTTCTGCCACAAAGATTTGTTTGAATCTGTTGGGAAGAAGCTGCCTAAAAAAATCGTCAAGAGCTGTCTGGTGCAGATGGTGAAGGTCAATGTCAAATTCTTCATTTATCTTAAACTCCTGACTTTTTCTGGCCCTTGTTAGCACATCCAGCATCTGACTCGGCAATGAGGTGGCCCAAAGAAAACCTTGGCGCAGCCTGGGTGAAGCAGCACATCCTGAATGCTCAGCTGTAGTTTCACCTCTGCGTGTCCCTGCAGGCATTAGAGCAGCTTAAGGAAACTTAACCTCGGAGCGAGATGCCCCTGTGCATTTTGTGGTTTGGGAGAAAAGCCAGGCGCTATTATCTGATTGCACAGGTATCCAGGGCGGTGGTAAGCTGCAAGATGAGTTTACTAAAATTTTACAGAGCTGTTAAATACTGACTGAAACGTTGTGACATACCAAATAAAAGCTATTTTCCCTCTAGGACGCCTGAGTTGTGGCTGGGGCTCAGCAGCCATCGTGAGAACAACTGACTCTGGGCATTGCTCTGTTATCTCTGGGTCACGGCTCGCATTGTTAGCCGCAGGGCGGCTGCTGGCCCCTGCTCCCTCCCGCTCCACTGGACATGAAATGCTTCATGCGCCCGCAGTGCTGCTCGAGAGCAGAGTAACTCCCTGCTGCCGAGCTGCTTTCTGAGGGTGCTGCTCGCAGCAGCAAGTGCACAGTGGCTGCAGGGAGTAAAAGAGACCGAGCAATGCTCAGTGTGTTTCATGCAGAGGTGCGAAGCCTGCCGGGGCAGCACCCAGGTGGTGGGGACGTGGCCCTTGGTGGCCTCTCGTGCCTCTATTCCTGGTGTCAGCACAGGTCCCCGAGCCCCCCGTGCTGTGTCACGCTGGTGGGAGGGAGCGCTCCTCGGGGACACGGACTGCTATGTGGCCTTGGTGTGAGGGGGCACAGCTCGTCCTCCGGGTGAGGACTGCTGATGCTTTCAGCTCCTCGGATGACCTAGTTCTTGCCTGCTGTGTTAAACCCGGCTGCGTTTAACCAGTTCGTGTGATTCATAATACGCCAGACTTCCCTTGACAGCCAAGGCCCCAGAGACTTACCCGTCATCTCGTGTGCATCTTGCCCTTGCGCCGAGGTTAAATCTTCTCCCAGGCTGCCTCGACAGCCTGCTCGGCGGCAGAAATCGCTCCTGGTAGACACCCCCTGGCCTGGTGCCCCCCGTTTTGCCAGGAGGAGGGTGGCCAGAGCAGGCATCATGGTTTGCCAGGGGGGCTGGGGGGCTGATGGAGCTGATGGAGCGAGGGTTTGCCATGGCCTGGGGCTGCTCCACCGCAGCTCCTCCTCTCCCAGCTCACAGAAGCTGTGCTGCTAATCCCCAGCAGCGCCACTGTCCCCGTGCACAGCTCCCCGCCTACGTGCCGGGCTTGTCATACTTGGCTGCTGCCACTGCTCCGGCCGCCAAGTGCCCCTGCTGCTCCCGAGCCCGCCGTCCCCCTGTCCCCTGGGGGACCTGGCCCCAGTAGGAGCTGTGCCTGGGGTCCCCGGAGCAGGTACAGCCCGGGAAAAGCCGCGATGTTTCCTTCATCAGCAAGTTCTGCTGTCTCTCTGCATGCTCAGCTCTGGCAGGGACAATGCGCTAATCATCGTCTTTGTCCAGAGCTTAAAATAAGCACCGTGGCCAGCTAGGGGAAAACAGCGTTGCCCTTAAAATCAAAGGGGGCTCGCCACTGGGGACAACTCCACGGGACAGAAAACATCGCTGTGTCCAAACCCCAGGACCGTGACACATCCCCGTGCTGCTGATGTCCCATCGACCTGGCCCCAAGAGGGACGAGTCCTGGGAAATTTGATGTCTGGCATCGGTCGAGCCCCAGTGCTGCGATCCAGGGCTGTGGCGCTTGGCAGCCACCCTGAGAAACTGCGTGAAAGCCACGCGTGTCGCCCCGAGAAGTCAGCTTTGAACTTCCCTCGAAGGTGGGAGCCAATCCAAGGGGGAAGTGATTTTCCTCCCGGGTCACGAGGTCGCCCCGCAGAGGGATGTTGACTTTGCACCCGCTGGAAGGACCCGCGCATGGGAGAGGCCGCCCGTGGTCCTGCTCTCCCAGGACCCCTGCTTGGGATGCACACACCATGGAAACCTCCCAGCCCAGCGTTAATCCAGCTCTGGCACGTCGCCTGCAGCTCAGCTTTCTCACGCCCGCTCCCCAGAAACCAGCCTCAGCATGGGACTGTCCCCTGATCCCAATGCCCACCCCATGGGGACACGGCGCCCAGTGACCACACCGTCGAGGCAGCTTTGGCTCCAGCAGGTTTTATCTCTAGATGCGAGCGACGCCGCGGTGGCACGAGGTGCGGCGGGGTCACGGAGCGGCGGTGAGATGACGGGCAACAGCCCCAGGGCCACGCGGTGGTGGTGGTCGCAGCCAAGCATCATGCAAGGTGGCCAGGGACAGGGGCTTGCTGAGACCTCTGCGTCGAAACGACTCGCAGGGGATGGGGCCGGGGGCTCCACCGGGCAGAGGAAGCCCCCAGGGCCATCCCCTGCCCGCTCCGGCACAGCGGCGCCTGCTCCTCCGCTCCCCTCCCGCGCCGAGCGCGCTCAGCTAAAAGCAGCACTTGGTTGGGGCGGTCAAGCCACGGAAGAAGGAATCAGGATAACCCCATCATTAAATAACAGCAATAAACTAGAAGAGGATGATTACGGGGCTGGGCTGCGCGGCCGGGCTCCAGGAAGCCTCCTTGCCCCGGCTCTGCGCAGGGCCCAGCCCTTGGACCAGTGATTTCAGGCAGGGTTTGGGGACGTTGCGCTCGGGGACAGCCCCTAGAAGCCCTTCTCGATGCTGAGCGTGCGCCGGGTGACGTGCTCCATCTTCCCCGAGATGTACTCGGTCAGGCTGATCTGGTAGTTGGCCAGCATCTTCAGCATCAGCCGCAGGTTCAGCCACCACTGCTCCTGGGGCAGCCGGTGCCTACGAGGGGGGGACACGGCTCTCCAGCGGCCCCCGGGGACGGCAGCCCTCGCCACCAGCATCGGGAAGGTCCCCACGGACGGGGGACGGGGACTTACTCAAAATCCGTGACCTTCTTGAGCTCCGTCACGGGGCTGAAGGCCACCACCTTCTTCCTCAGCCCGATCACGCAGGCGGAGTCGGCCGAGTTGGCAAACACGCGCCCTGGGGGGGACGCGGCCGGCCGCGGTCACCTCGCCATGGGGACAGCGGCCGAGCTGCCCCGTGCCACCGGTGTCCCCCCGACCCTTGGCTCACCCTTGCGGTAGACCTCCTGCAGCTTCTCCGACATCCACAGCACGGCCTTCACCCCCAGCTTGGTCCCGTAGTTGCGGTCAAAGGGGGTCGGGGCCCCTCCCTGGGTGCAAAGAAACGCCGATGTCAAGCCCCCGCGGCACGTGGCACGGTGCTGGTGGCCCTCCTGACCCCGCAGTACCTGCTGGAGGTGGCCCAGGACGTTGATCCTGCAGTCGAAGATCCCTTTGCCCTCGGAGGAGTAGAGGTTGTAGAGGAACTCGGTGGTGTAGTGCTCGTGACACTTCTCGTTGCTGGGGGAGCAGAGGGAAGGGGTTGGGGGGGCCGCTCCTTCACTTGGCGTCCCCAAGGTGCCCCTGCGCCCCGGGGGACCCCCGACTCACCGCAGCACCAGCCCTCTCTGGATGTCCGTCTTCATTTTGTCAGTCAAGTGCTCCACGTTGGCCTGCGAGACAAACCACCGGCACCTCCTACATCCCCCCCACGTCCCCCAGATCCCACCAGACCTCCTCCGGAGCCCGCCCCGTCCCCGTTTTCCTTCCATGTTTTCACCCCAGCGATGCTGTCAGGAGCCCAGGGGCTGCTCACCTTCAGGTCGTGGATGGTGAAGGGGTCTTCGTACACGTAGGCGGCGTCGGCGCCCACGGCGATGCCGGTGACGGTGGACAGGTACCCGCAGTAGCCGCCCATGGTCTCCACAATGAAGACGCGGCGCTTGGTGCCCGACGCTGACTGCTTGATGCGGTCGCAGCTCTGCACCGGGACAAAATTTGGGACGGGGTCACAAGGGTAAAGCCCGCTGGGGGCGAGTGGGGGACCCCTCGCCTCTGCCCCTCACCTCCATGGCTGCGTTGACGGCCGTGTCCGAGCCCAGGCTGAAGTCGGTGCCGGGCACGTTGTTGCTGATGGTGGCGGGGATGACGCACATGATGATGCACAGCTCCTCGTACTGCCCGCGGGCTTCCACCAGCTGCAGCACCCCCTCGTACGCCTGCCATGGGCACAGCCCTCAGCAGGGTCCCATCCCTCCTTGGTGTCCCCACGCAGAGGTGCAGGAGGTGCCACCTCCCTCCGGTGACACCGCGGGGCGCTTTTGGAGCCCTGCCCTCCCCAGCCCGTGCCAAAGGCTCTCCCCGCACCTCGAAGCCCCCGATGACCAGCAGAGCCTGGATGTTGAATTTCCGCACGTTCTCCACGATCTTTTCCATGCAGGTCTTGGGCAGAGTGCTGCGGAGGGGAAGGGCGGCGGGGTGAGGACCATGAGGTCCTTGAGATGCCGGGTGACAGCGGTGCCCCCCCGGCGCTCACCACTTACCGCTTGGTGCCCAGCATGGAGCCGCCGCGCCCCAGCCAGCCCGCCACGTCGTGCCAGCCCACCTCACGGATCTGCAAGAAGCAGCGCCCGTTTTTGGGGCTGGGGACAGCACGGCCACCCCTCTCACAAGCTCTTTGGGGTTTTCGGAGCCGGCGCGCTGACCTGTCCCTTGGCCAAGCCCTCGAAGCCGTCGTTCACCGCGTAGACGGTGTGGCCCTGGCAGATGCTGATGCGCACGGCCGAGCGGACGGCCGCGTTCATGCCGGCGGCGGGGGCACCCACGTTCAGGATGGCCAAGCTGAAGGGGCTCTGCGGGGACGGTGGTGGCACAATGGGGGCAGCAGCTTGGCCACTGCACGGGCCTGCCCCCCTCAAAAGAGGAGGTGATGATGGAGGGGACGTCCCGTCGCTCTCCCTTACCTTCTCCTGCGCTGGCTTCTGGTGTGCCAGCATCTTGTAGATGTTCCAGTTGTTTTCAAAGCTCCTGCGACGACAACGATGGCTCGAGTGGAGAGCCCTCATCCCAGCAGGACCCTCTGGGGACACCTCCCAGCCCCCTGTGGTGGCCACCACCCCGCTCCTCACCTCCCGCGGAGCTGGATCGCCTCATCAAACCTCTTCTCGTCCATGGCCTTCTGCACGTCCTTCGTCTTGGGGGAGAGATGAGCGCCGTGACGCCCGTGCCTGGGGTGATGGGAGCAGGACGACCCCAACGCCCACCCCAACCTTCCGGGGATGGGTGCCACCACCGGCTCCACGCCCCCAGGGACCCCCAGTGCCACCGTGTACTCACCACCTGGACGCACTCCATCAGGGGCAGCCGCACCGACTGGTTCCCCGACAGGCTCACCACGCAGGCGGGGGTGTCCGGGGTGGCCTCCAGCAGCGCCATCACCGCCTCCATCCCCATCTTGCTGCTCTGAAAAGGGTTTTGGGGCAGGGGGTGGGGGGGACACCCATGGGGGCGTCACTCTGGGGCCACCCTTGCCGATGCCTGCACCTCGCTATGGGTGTGCGCGGTTAGGAATCAAGCAACGGGGCGTGCCTGATCATTTCCTATTTATGATCGGAAAGCCACTGAATTATTTAAAAGCGGTGATTTCACAGCAAATTAAGGCAAATGGGGCCATCACTCTGCCCAGCTGCGCCTGGGGGGAACTGTGTGAGCTCGATCCAAGCTGGCACATCCTTGAGATGGGGCAGGGTACCCCCAAATCCCCCTTCTGCCATGCTCCCAGCCTTTTTCCAAGCCCTTTTCCCCTCCCGCAGCAGCCCCCCTCCCTGCCCGGGACCAACCAGCACGCGGTCGAAGGCTGAGGGCGTCCCCCCGCGCTGCACGTGGCCCAGGACGGTGACCCGAGTGTCAAAGCCCAGGCGCTGCACCACCAGCTGCGGAGCGGAGAGGCCGTCAGGCCGGGCAGGATTTAGCCACGGCCGGGGGGGCGGGTGGAGGTGCAGGGGGGGGCCTTACGTCCTTCACGTAGTTGGAGGTGATGGGCTTGCCGTTGCGGTCGATGGCGCCCTCGGCGATGATGATGATGTTGAGCCGCGACCCTCGGCTGCGCGTCTGGCGTGGGGAGGGGGAAGGAAAAAAAAACACGTCGGCAAAATCAGCGTTATTTGGGTCCGTCCCTGCACCCAGCACCATTCCTGAGGTACCCGGTGGGGGTCGCAGGGGACGGGTCCCCTCTCACCTCCCCGAGCCTCTCGCACATCATGTCCTCCCAGCCGTCCTCCGGAGGGGATTCGGGGATGAAGAGCCAGTCGGCCCCCGAGGCCAGCCCGGACACCAGCGCCAGGTACCTGCGGGGAGTGGCGTTGGCACCCGCGTGTCCCCAGGGTCCCAAAACGCAGCAGTGGCGGCGCTGCCCCCCGCTGTGCTCCTCACCCGCAGTGCCGGCCCATCACCTCCAGCACGAACGTCCGCTGGTGGCTGCAAGGAGAGGAAAAGGAGGAAGAGGAGGAGGAGAAGGGAGGCTGGGCGTGCGCCCACGGGTGCCGGGGCCGAGGGGCAGCCCGTGCCGCTCACCTCTGCGCCGTGGTGGTGATGGCGTCGATCACCTCCATGATGCGGTGCAGCGCCGAGTCGGTGCCGATGGTCATGTCGGTGCCGCAGAAGTCGTTGTCGATGGAGCCCACCAGCCCCACGATGTTCAGCCGCCCGTTCGCCTTCGCCACCTCCTCGCTGATCTGCCCTGCTCCCCCGATTCCCCGCCACACCGGGCTTTGAGCTCCGGACCCCTTCCCACCTCCCGTCTCCAGGGGACCCCCACATTCGCCCCCCTCGCCCCCACGCACCGTCCCGCAGCAGCTCGTCCAGCAGCCCGCCCCACTCGGCGCGGAAAATATCGGCCCCCGTCAGGCTGCCGTCGCCGCCGATGACGCAGAGGTTGGTGATGCCGTGCTCCACCAGGTTGCGGGCGGCACGCAGCCGGCCCTCCCGGGTGGTGAAAGCCTTGCAGCGGGCGCTGCCGATGACCGTGCCGCCCTGCCGGGGATGTGGGGAGGGACACAGGGGACACGGGAGGTGGGGGGGTGACGGTCCCCGGCTCCTCTGGTGGGTTTAGGGTTAGGGTGAGGGGCGCCGGGCGAGGCTTACCAGCTGGATGATGTTGGAGACGCTGAGCCAGGTGGCTTGCTTGATGTTGTCACCGCCTTCCACCAGCCCCTCGTAGCCCTGCGGGGACGCAGAGGTGAGGTCCCCGAGCGCAGGACGAACGGGTGAATGAATGGAAATAGGGCCGAGGGGCTTTTTGGGGGAGCAGGGGGTGGACAAACCTCGTAGATGAGGAAGACCTTGGCTCCCACGTAGATGCCCATGCGGGTGACGGCGCGGACGGCGGCGTTCATGCCTGCCGAGAGGAGATGTGACAGCGAGTGGCACGGGGGGGGCTCCACGGGGAGACCCCCTCCAGCCAGGAGGGGACCCCCGACACTTCCATCGTGCTGGGGCATGGCTGTCCCCACGTGTCCTGTGTCCCTCGTGTTCCCATGTTCTGTGTGTGCCATATCCCACGTGTCCCATGTCCTCATATCCTGTGTCCCCCATACCCTGTGCCCCTATATCCCATGTCCCCACGTCTCCTGTATCCTGTGTCCTCTGTATCCCATGCCCCGTGTCCCCCATGTCCCCGTGTCTCCCATATCCCTTGTACCTTGTGTCCCATGTCCCCAAATCCCGTGTCCCCCATGTCCCATGTCCCCAAATCCCGTGTCTCCCATGTCCCATGTCCCCATATCCCTTGTACCTTGTGTCCCATGTCCCCATATATCATGTCCCAAGTCCCCAAATCCCATGTCCCACATGTCCCATGTCCCCATATCCCTTGTCCCCCATGTCCCATGTCCCCATATCTGTTGTACCCCATGTCCCAAGTCCCCACATCCCGTGTCTCCCATGTCCCATGTCCCCATATCTTGTATCCCCCATGTCCCCATACCACTTGTCCCCCATGTCCCATGTCCCCAAATCCCTTGTCCCCCATGTCCCATGTCCCCAAATCCCATGTCCCCCATGTCCCATGTCCCCATATCCCTTGTACCCTGTGTCCCATGTCCCCATATCTCATGTCCCAAGTCCCCGAATCCCGTGTCCCCCACGTCCCAAGTCCCCGTATCCCTTGCCCCCCCCGCCCCGTGCCCCCACCCCGTGTCCCCACGTCCCGTGTCCCCGTGGCGCGTCCCAGAGGCCCCCGCGGCACCGAGGACTCCGCACCCGCCGCATCCCCGCGGCCGGGGGGGGGCTCGGCAGCGGCCCCCGGCCTCTCCCCCCTTCCCTTCCTCCCCACCTTGCGCGTCGCCGCCGCTGGTGAGCACGGCGATGGCCATGCCGGCCCCCGCCATCCGCAGCCGCTCCAGCTCCGCCGCCGCCATCGCTGCGCTCCCGGCACCGGCGCCGCCGCCGCCGCCGCCCCGCCCCCGCGAGGCCACGCCCACGGGTGACCACGCCCCCTACCGGTGACCACGCCCCCTCCTCCCGGTGGCCACGCCCCCGGTCCGGCCCGGCCCGGCTCGGCACGGCGTCGGGGGCCGGGTTGGGTTGAGCCGAGCTGAGCCGAGCCGTACCTGGCCGTGTCGTACCGGGCCGTGTCGTGCCGAGCCGTGCCAAACCGAGCCATGTCGTACCGAGCCGTGCTGAGCCGTACCGAGCCGTGCCGTGTCATACTGTGCCGTACCGAGCCGTGCCGAGCCGTGCCGAGCCGAGCCGAGCCGAGCCGTGCCGAGCCGTGCCAAACCGTGCCAAACCGTGCCGAGCCGTGCCGAGCCGAGCCGTGCCGAGCCGAGCCGTGCCGAGCCGTGCCGTGCCGAGCCGTGCCGAGCCGAGCCGTGCCGAGCCGTGCCAAACCGTGCCGAGCCGTGCCGAGCCGAGCCGTGCCGAGCCGAGCCGTGCCGAGCCGTGCCAAACCGTGCCGAGCCGAGCCGTGCCGAGCCGTGCCGTGCCGAGCCGAGCCGAGCCGTGCCGAGCCGTGCCGAGCCGTGCCAAACCGTGCCGAGCCGTGCCGAGCCGTGCCGAGCCAAACCGTGCCGAGCCGTGCCGTGCCGAGCCGAGCCGAGCCGTGCCGAGCCGAGCCGTGCCGAGCCGAGCCGTGCCAAACCGTGCCGAGCCGTGCCGAGCCGTGCCGTGCCGTGCCGTGCCGAGCCGAGCCGAGCCGTGCCGAGCCAAACCGTGCCGAGCCAAGCCGTGCCGAGCCGTGCCGTGCCGAGCCGAGCCGAGCTGTGCCGAGCCGTGCCAAACCGTGCCGAGCCGTGCCGAGCCGAACCGTGCCGAGCCGAGCCGAGCCGAGCCATGCCAAACCGTGCCGTGCCGTGCCGTGCCGAGCCGAGCCGTGCCAAACCGTGCCGGGCCGAGCCGGGCCATACTGTGCCGTGCCGAGCCGTGTCGAGCCGTGCCGAGCTGTGCCGGGCCATACTGTGTCGTACCGAGCCGTACAGAGCCGAGCCGAGCCGAGCCGTGCCTTGCCAACACCAGCCCGCCGTGCAGTCCCCATGCCCGTACCGGGCCACTCTGCAGCTGTTTCAAGAAGCACCCGTGCCCCCCAGTCCTTCCCAGTTCCCCCCATTCCCTCCCAGTCCCTCCCAGTCCCTCCAACCCCCTCGCAGGCCCCCCGTGGCGCCCGGCAGGGAAGGGGTGCGGCTGTCCCGGGCTAAGGAAATGGGAGCGCCTTGGCTGGACTCCCACCATCGTCCTCCTCCTCCAGCTCCAGCTCCACCTCCCCGGCCCCGCTAAATTCCCCCGCTGCCGCCCGTCCCCACACATCCCATCCCTCCCGTCCCGTCCCGTCCCGTCCCGTCTTGTCATGCTGCTGCTGCTGCTGCTCTGTGGGGCCCTGGGCTGCGGGGCGCAGGGCACAGGTAAGGCCGCTCGGGGCTATGTGGGGCACCGCCGGGTTGGTGGGCGAGCGGTGGGCTTGGGGTCACGCTGCCACCGCCGGCTGTGGTGACCCCGATGTCTCCCGGCAGCCCCGCTCGCCTTCACCATGCTGCAGTGGACGCGGGTGTCCAAGGGCAGCTCCGACTTCTGGGGCAACGCCACGCTGGGCGGGCGGCTCAGCCACCTCCTGGAGGGCCACAACGTCACCCAGGTGCTGCCGCTGGAGCCCCCGGCCGCCTGGGAGCAGCGGCAGGAGGCGGTGGGCAACTACCTGACCTACTTCGGCGAGCTGGTGTGGCTCTTCAACAAGGAGAGGCCCATCAACTGTGAGTGCTGGGGCAAGGGGGGTGCGTACGGGGCCGTGCTGACTCGGTGCGTGGAGGTGTTGGGGGTGCTGGGGGTGCTGAGGGTGGTTCTGGTCCCCCGCCCGTCCTCACGGCCTCCCTGCAGACACGCAGAGCCTGTGCTGCCGCCTGGGCTGCTGCCTCTTCCCCAACGGCACGGCCCGCAGCTTCTACGAGATCACCCTCAATGGGACGGCCTTCCTCACCTTCCACGTCCCCACCGCCACCTGGGAGCGCCGCTGGCCCGGCAAGGACGCGGTGGCCTCCTTCGCCCAGCGGGAGCTGATGAAGTACCCGCAGACCACCCGGGACCTGCAGTATTTCCTCAACACCACCTGCGTGGACATCCTGCGGGCTCAGAGCCCCGAGACAGGTCCGTGCCGGGGACGATGGGGGTGGCCGGGGATCGTCCCCTGCTCCCGGGGGCTCGTCCCTTGAGAGCAGGGGGTCGGGGTGACCTGCCCTTGTCACCTCCTCTCCCCTCTTGCAGGCAAGCAGAGCAGCCGGTCGCACGCCCCGCTGGCGCTGGGTCTGAGCGTGGGGGTCTTGGCGGTGCTGGGCATGGCCGGGGGCATCTTCTTGTGCACGGGTGGCAGCTGCTAGCGGTGGCCACGGCCGTCCCACGTCACCCCACGGAGGCAGGGGACCGACCCAGCGTCACCCCACGGAGGCAGGGAACAGATCCTGTGTGCCACAAGCCCTTCGCTGGTGGGTCCCCCGGCTGGGATGTCCCTCCGCTGCCTTGGGGACAGTCCCCACGCTGAGTGCCGAGGCTTAACGCAACACCACGCTTGGCCGGGATGGAAAAAACGGGGAAGGGGAGCGGTGAAAAATCAGAGAAGAAAGCCAAGAAAGCGTTCAAAGGCTGGCGCTCAAACCATCACGCGTCCCCATTCCGGTAGGGATGGAATGGGGGAAGGAAAGGTGGCACACCTGGGCGAGGACCCACCGGTGGCCATCCACTTCCACGCACGACAGCCCTGCTTCGGTTTTGGTGCAATAAAACCCCTTCTGCCCACCACCCTGTGCCACCTCGCCTTGCTTTGGGGCCGGACCGTGCGTCCTGAGTTCGCTCGGCCTCGGGGGAGGCTCGTGGGGCTTGCGCTGCCTGAACTCGTCGTGATCCCCGCGCCGCTTTGTTTTCACTGCAGCAGGGATTTTTCCCCGGGGCCAGCCGGCTCAATTTGTTTTTCTTTCACTTATCTCCCTCTGGCACGCCAAGGGGGACTGGAGGGACGCGGGCAGTTTTCCTGGGCAGGCTGAAGCCTTCACTGCTGTCACCTACAGACACCGGCTGCCCAGGGATGGGGACTGGGGATAGAAGGGGCTTTGGGGGGGATAAAGAAAAGGATTGTTGGTGAAGCACATCCTTGTGTAAAAGCAGAGCTGCAAACACAAAGCCCCTCGCGGGAGCAGGGAGTCAGGCAGGGAAAGGGGGAGATGGAAAACGAAACGGGAACGGGATGGGGAGATGACCCGGCGGTGTCCACAGCAAGGGCTGAAGGAGGAGGGCTCCAAAAACCTCATCTGACCCGCTGGAGCTGCCAGGTGGCCCTGGCCGCCCTCCACCCCGAGCGGCGTGCTCGGCCGCCCCGCTGCTCCCCACCCTTCAGGGGGCTCCTCGGCCAGAGCACGAGAGGCCCGAGCCTCCAAAGTGCTGACACCACAGCAGGCAAGTGTCAGCATTCGGAGAACAGCCTCCAGCGGGGTATGAGGGCCGTGTCCATGTCCCCAGGATGGCTCCTGGCCGTCCCCGGGCACCCAAAGCCAGCACCCCCCTGTCCCAGAGCCACCTCCCCGGCAGTGACCAGCACCCACGCCCAACGCATGACACAGAGCGGAGGGAAAGGTTATCGCAGCAGCATCCGCGTCCCTCCCAGCCCCAAAATTCCTCTTTCCACCCCCAAACTGCCTCATCACGGGGTCACCGCCGCTTGCCCCTGCACCAGCACGCCGGGGACGTGTGGCATGCCGGGTCACAGGCGGGGAAGGGCTGGCTGCAGCCAGCTCCCAGACACTGCTTAAATATTTACCATCGCTCTGGGAGCTGGTGGCCGCATCCAGGGCCCGTCCTTTCTAAAATCTGGCCGTGCTCCCCTCGCGGGACGGGTGCCAGCGCTTCGCCGCACGCATCCAAGGGGCGAGCGCAGTTTGCTCCTTGATTTATTTTCCCCACAGCCCCCCAGAGGCTTTCCCCAGCCCCTTGTGCGGTGTCTTGTGAAAGCAAACACTAAAAGCAAACCCTGCTGGTCCCCCCCTCCCCACGAGGGTTCTCGCTTTGTGTGCCGCGTGGTTTCCATCACTCAGGCTGCTATCGCTGCTCGGGTGGAGATAAGGCGCCCAGCCTCGAGCTCCACGTGGTGTTGCAGGGAATAAGGCGATGCCCACGGGGTAGGGGCAGGTTTCCCCTTCGCCTCCACGCTCACCCCATGGGTGCACATCTCCCCTTGACCCAGGGTCTATCAGGGGGGTGCGGGGATTCCCCCTGCACACCGTGTCCCTCTCCCCACCCCATCCCCAAATTCAGGTCCCCTTCGCCCCAGCTGAAGCTGCGGCACCTTCTGCTCGTCAGCGGGGCAGGAAGAAGGGCTTTAGCCTCATAAACACCCCCACGCACGCAGAGCCTGCGCTGGTGTCATCAGCGTCGCTCCGGCCCCAGCGAGCTCCGTGCTCTGAGCTGTCCTCAAAGGTCACCCTGCGACAGCCCCGGCTGCTTTCGTGCGCGGAGTTTCCAGTTTTCAGCCATCCCTCTTAACCCTGCTCTTGCACCAGGGCGAGCATGTTTGCTATTAGCCAGTGCCCCCAGGGAGAGGGTGGTTTGCCGGTTTGTTGTTTTATTATTTATTTTTTTGGTAACGTATTTTTGCCTCGTTTGGGTTACCAAGAAGTTTGGGTCCCAGGGGAGAGCGGGCAGCACCCACGGAAAGCTTCAGTGATAAGGGGCAGAGCCGACGCGTCCCCCCGCAGGGCACAGGGGCGCCCAGGACCCACCACTGCCCTCTTCCCTTTCCTCTCGCCTCCCAGGTCAGTGTGCCTGACCCAGCCTGCGGAAACAGGAGGGGAAAGCTGGACCCCGGCCACAGTCAACAGCAGGCGGTGATGTGGCAGGCGGGCAAGCGGAGGTTTTTGGGGCAGGAGCAGCACGAGCAGCGCTGACATCCCTGCTGCTGTCCCCACGCCAGGGAAAGCTCCGGTCTGAGCGAGCCAGCCCCTGCCCGACGGCAGCGAGCAGCTCAGCCTGATGCCGATCACCTAAAAACCACCTAAAATGGTGTAAGAGATGCGGGCAAGGAGCTGTTGCTTCACCTTCCTGAGGGCTCCAGCCCTGTTTGAACAGCTGCACGCGGGGATCACCGCAGGTCTGCGCCTTCAGGACAGCAATTCGCTCCTGGCAGCGGTCACTCCCCTCCTATCGCCGCCCGTCTCTCAGATATACTCGAGTTTAGGAACAGATAAGTGCTTTAGAATAACAAGCTCTTAGGAAAAAACAGGCCAGCCGACACCGCGCTTCCAGAAGTTTCCATGGAGGACAAACTGCTGTTTGGGAACGCTTTCAGCCCCTGCCCGGACTCGGGAATGCTCCGGGCAAGCAGTTCGGCTCGTTGGGGGGAGAAATAGGGGAGCAGCAGCTCCGTGGGGCTGAGGGCATTGGAAACACCCCCCTCGGGCCAGGCGGCTCCTTGGGATCCATGCACCCAACGCTGCTGCTCCTGCGTGCGGTCTCCAAACCACAACAGCTGCTCCGGCACAGGCGATGTGGCTTTGCAGGCAGCAAGCCCAGAACATAGAGGGTCAGACCCTGACGAGGCTTAGACGTCATGCAGCAGTTACTGGGAAGCCGCCTCTCCCTCCCCATGCAAGTACTGTGTGTGGGCTATTTGTCCTACAAAGAACCGAAGGGACCCTTTGCCCAGTTATCTCATGGAAAACAGCAGGCCAGAGGCACGTGCTCGCTTGCTTGGCGAGAAGAGATGCAGTTACCTGCTCCTGGCCTCACCTGGAGCATCCCCTCCCAGGTGATGGCCAGGAAAATGGGGTCTGACATGGCTGGGGGGTCCTCACCCCATCCAGAGGCAGCAGGGATCCAGCCAAAGGAGGGCAACAACGTGCTGACAGCGCAGCGTGCGACGTGGAAGAAAGACCTTCAGGAGATGATCAGAAATGATCACTGTGAAGCGGGATCCCGTGTCAGCCAGGCAGTAGCCATTTGCTTATTTTACAAGCCCTTCTCAAAGGGGCGAGAACTTCTAGAAACACATTTCGAGGTCAGGCATCCTGCTGAAGGAGTGGAGCAAGGCGCCTGTGTCTGACGGGTCAGCAATTCTTGGCTCTGAGATAGCGGAGTCCCCACGTGCCAGGACTCACCCGTGCTGGCAAAGCTTCACCAAAGCAGAGGGCACGGGACATCAACGCCACCGACCCGCAGCTGCTGCCTTGTGTCTCGCTCTCGCCCTGGTAAAACTGTGGCTTGGCAGCTCCTGTTGCTGCTCAGCACAGCACGGGCCCCTCAGAGCAGCACAGATCCACAATAGAAAGGAAAAAAAAAGACTACAGGAAGGAAAAGAACTAGCTTGGAAAGGAAAAGCAGCGGCAAGCACAAGTACTTGTGCTCGGAATAAGCATGTTGTCTGCTGCTGGGGGCAGGGCTAGGAAGGGTCATGTCGCAGCCAAAAATCTCCTGCAGAAGCCGAGTTTGCTGTAAGGTTTTTGGCTTTATTGCTGTGCTGGCAGTGTGGGGCATGTTGGTAGGGTAGGAAGGGCCATGGAGCAGTCAGCAAATGGACCCTTGCAGGGCTGACAGCACGAAGCAGCCCCATGCGCAGGGCCATCAGGTGCATTTCTGTGCAGTCAGAGGTTTCAAAACATAATCAGAGTGGGGAAGCGGGGCACGGAGCCGCCTACAGAGACCTGGAAACAGCTGGCCCAAGGGGCTGATGCTCTTCTAGCAGCCCCAGCCAGGATGAATGCCTTAGGCTCGAGTGAGGGTTTCGAGGAAGATGAGCACTGAAACCAAGGGTCTGGCAACCTGGGGCTCACCTCGCCCCTCTCCCGGCTGTTCCCGAAGCCCCAGTTTTGCTCTGCCAAAGCAAACGCACAAAGGATCCAACAGGAAACCTTCCCAGTGCTGCTGCTTCCGCTGCGTCAGCTCCTGCTGCTGGACTTCAATGGCTGGGTGGGACGCGGCTGGACCACTGCGGCACACAATGGCTGGGCCACTGCTCCCCACCTCCCCACCAAGCTCAGACCTGTGCTGCTCCACCTTGAAAACAAAAGGAAAACCCCCAAAAGCAACCTTGTGCCTCCTGCTGCTTTTCCCCTGGCAAGCATTTCCACGTGGAAGAGGCAGATCCCGTCCGTTTCCCAGCTCAGGGGATGCGGCAGGAGCACGGGCTAAAGGAGCAGAGCTCCGTCCTGCAGCAGCTGACTCACTCCGCTCCTACCTCCCCGTCACAGCACAGCAGCACGAGGCTGACTGACGCAGGCACCTCTGGGAACTTTCTTCGCTACCACTCCCAAAATTACTTACAAATAACACGCAGGGATGAGCGTTTCTGACAGGGATGCTTAAAGGAGCAGGGACTCGAGGGTGAAGCTGCTTCCCCAGAGCAGCACAGGTACGTCCCTGCTGAGTCACCCATCCCCAGATCCAAATAAATCAGCTACGGAGCTGCTGCAGGTGTTGGCAGCAGCACTGCCCCCCTTTACGGCAGCTCACAGCTTAGATCTCCAAAGGGACCCTACCTCGTTAGTCCAACGACTTGCAGCTGTCCCAGGGCAAGGGCTGCTGAGACACAGAAGCAGGTAGTTTTTGCCATTCCAACTCAAACATCTTTATTTCTGCGCCGTTAGTTTCCCTGTCCTCACAGAGGACAGAGTGCAGGAGGTGAGTGAGCTTTTCCAGACAAGCCCCTGGTTACGTTTGGGGGCAGGGAAGAACCACGAGGAGCCGTTCCCGTTATTTTCGCCGAAATTTCATGCCGAAGGTCCGAGGAATCTTTGCTAAACCGTTGTGACTTGGAATCTAAAAGTGAACATTAACTTTTGGGCCAAGAGGAGTACTTGGTAGTGATGAGAGCCCACAGGATCTTTCAGAAAGTTTTTTCCCCAGCTGACCGTGGGTCTAACACATTCTGTAAAGGCCCTCCTGCCAGTCCACTCCCAACAGCAGCTGTACTCCTGCCCCAGAAACACACACTCTGAAGCAATACCACACTCTGGACTCAGAGGGGAAGGACTAGGATTAAAAAAAAAATACAAAAACTCAGAAGAGACTGACACAAAGGACATCAAAAATCGGAGAAGCTATGGAAATATGCTGAGATGGTGCAGAAAAGTCACATCAAAATATATTTAAAAAACAGAAATTCCAATCTGTGTGGAATTTAAAACTCCTTCCCCCCCCCCCTTTTTTTTTTCCTGCTCAAGGAGTCTTTGTTGTTCCAGGACATGGAACAGGATAGGCAGCACCAATTGTGTCCTGAACAGGTTAGTATGCCCCCCAGCTCATCTGAGTGCTTCCACCGTTTAAAAAAAAAAAAAAAAGACATATATACCTCAACAATCACCCCACCCTCCCTCTTTCCCATTCTACAATGGGCAGGAGAAAAAACTGCAAACAAATCTGACTTTTGATTTAAGTCCTTTTTTTTCCCCCCACATCAATATCCCTGCAATCCGTTGTACACCTTCTGCACAGATCCTTGTTTCAACAGCTGTTTGAGACCTGGAAAAGAAACGAAGGCGTTACTGCACAGCACAGGCAGGAGGAGGATGCTGCAGCTGCTACATTTAGCAGCTCCTGCTACATTTATTTACACATCAACTTGTAGGCTCCTGGCACGAGCCTCGAGGCTGAGCCCACGTATCTGAGTAACGCTGTCAAACACTGACACCCTGAGCATGATTTAAACAAACAAAAAAAAACCACACCAAAATCCCTCCAAACCCAGAGGTGAAACAGCTTTACACATGCTCCTTCAGCATTTCTATAAGGAGAAATAGGACTGAAGTCAATAGCGCCAGCACAATGCTTTCATACGCTCTCTGAACCACAAAAAGGCAATGATTCCAAGGAGAAAATCCCCTCTGCTATCACTTCAAAGGCGAGAGCACCACCTTGAGATCCTCACAGCTCTGTGAGGGATAAAGCTAGAGATAAAGCTCCGACTCCCAGAGCCATTTTGCTATTGAAGTCGAGAACAAGTTTGCCATCTTAAGTATAACTACACCAAGAACCGGCTTTGAGAGCATTTCCAGAGTTTAATTCTTGTCTAGCTCGTCTCCCCAGGCTCCCTCTACAGCCCAACAGAAACCCTCTGGCAGCACGTTTGGGACAGCTACATCTGGCTCCTTCCGGAATTGCCAGCTACAGAAAGCCAGGTGAATAATTACAGAGCAGGGGTTTTCACACCAGCGTGTGGTGCCTGGGGACAGTACTGTTCACCGAAAATAGTCCCTGGAGAGCAAGTTTGTTCTCTTGCTCGCATCTGTGGAGTCGAATGCTCTACAGACAGCTCGCATTTCTGTTTGGAAAGCCTGTGTTTGTAACTAGATGAGCATCACTAGGCTGGATTCAGCCTTTACAAATGCCATCCTCCCCACCCTTGAAAACCCATTCATAAAACATCCTAAAGAATTCATGCCCTGATGTCCTATCAGCATCCAGAGCAAGATAAGAGAACGGGAGGGTGAGTCAGCACTGAAACCGCAGCAGCTAATCCACTGGGGTCAGAACATTCAGGAAAAGACTGGCAGGGCTTTACTGCTACTTAAGGGTCATATTTGCACTGACCAGAGAAAGCAGACTGGCAAGAACATTATATGTCACACTTTTTCCAGGGATAAATCAGAGGGGACTCCCTGTTCAGAGTCAGCCTGGTCACCCACAGTGCCAGCACTCCCAGCCCTGGCTGTGGGGCCCCTCGGGGCACAGCAGCACCTCTGCTCTGACCAGCACCGGAAAGGATTGTGCGAGCAAACTTTCAAATAAATTAAAAAAAAAAAAAAAGCTGAATTGCTTTAATTCTGACGTTGGATAGCCCCAAAACAGCATCAGCCTCAAAACAAGCACACTGGCTTGCACCACGATGCGACAGAGGAGAGGACTGCTGTCCTGCCTCAGAGCAGCCTGCTGAGCTGCAGCCAGAGTCCTGGTGGAGGGGGGCGGGTGCTGGGCCTGTCTGCACAGCAGAGCACATTCGGCTGCCCGGAAGATTTTGCAGTGGTTGCCACCTTCAGGCAGGGTACACATGCAGGGAGAGGCAGCCAGTTTATAAGGATCAACCAACTCACTCATAAAAACAAAACAAAGTAAACAAACAAACAAGCTTCCAGGCATGCAAGTCCTTTGTTAGGAGAACCGGCTAAAAGGCAATAAATCTCCCTGCAAACCTTAACCCATTCTGGCTACAGACACTACTGTCCTTCAGGACTGGTTATTCGATGCACACAAGGTCACAGAAGTTCCATTAAAATACTGAAAAACCATCCTGGAAAGAACTGGAAATAGGAGGCTTGGAGCTACTTCCTGGCCCATGTGTAAGCGGATGTACCTTCTGGCCGTGCAGCCTTTCAAAAGGAAGGACGTAGCTGAAGAAAGGTGAGCTCCAGCAACCCTGAAAAAAAGTGGGATTTGCACCACTCTCGTACCTCGTTTCCTGCTGACTAGCTCTTAGGCAGATGCACGCTGGCCCCAAAGATAGCCTCATTAGAGCGCAGGAAGTTTTAACACTTATCTGATGCCCCAACACTTATCTGATGTGTTGGGGATCTGGTCCTGGCAGCCAGCAAGCCTGACGTTTGGTGCCACTGCACCCTCAGTCATTCACTAGGGCCAGCTTCAAGTTTTCCTGACTCCACTGGCAGGTGACAGGTTACAACACAACACTGTCACTTTGCTGCCTGCTCGTGCTCTCTGAGCACACTGGAGGGAGGTTTAAGGGTCCCTAAAGACAGCAAACGAGTGTTGGTAGATGTGTAAGAAACAAGAGAGAAAGTAACTTCAGATAAGCAAGCAGTAAGTTCCCTCACCCTACGCAGACAGGAAGGAGAGCAGATTGTTTCTGACCCAAGAGCTTAGATGGACCAAAGCAGTGCTCTCAGTCTCAGTGTCTTCTGACTGCCCCAGGAGCCATCCATATGGTTAGGAGATAAGAAATTAGGAACAGCGCCAACAACAAGGAAAGGGATGTTTTGAATTTTGAGGCCTTCAGTCTTCCTTTGAGTGTGTACGCTGAGCTGCTGCCACACTACACGAGCAGACCTATTCCCTCATAAACACCCTGAGATCTCTGGATGTTTGGAGATACTCTAGCGCACAGGGAACGCATCTGGCTGCTTACCCAGTCACCTTCCCCTCGGAAGGGTGGAATTGCTTTAGGAGGGTATGAAACACCCAAAGACCCTGTGCCTGAACACACCCGTGCCAGCACCATCACCTCCCTGGTCCTGGGCATGCTATCTCGTGGTTCTGACCAACACCCAGGGCTTGGTCACTGCTTCTTGCCCTCAGCTTTTACTCAAGCTGCCACCAGCAGCAGCCAGAAGAACCTCACGTCCATGCAAGAGGCGCTGCTGCCTTGTACAGGCTTGAGAAGGACAGCAGAGCCTGGAAGGAGGACACCTCGCACTGCTGCGGACACAGACCTCGCGGCCTGAGCAGCTGCAGCCCTGACTGCAGCAGGAGGAGCCGCAGAAGATGGGCCAGCCCTGGAGCTGCAGCCACCAGCTGGACGCCCTCTGGTAGCTCACACAGCGGTGTTGACACAGCAGGAAGGGCTGAGGAGAGACCACACGGGGCTTGGCCGCCCTCTACAAACTCTAGGAGTCCAGGAAAGCTGCACATTTGCTTCTCTCCACTAGGACAGCTGCCAGAGTCCAGTAAAAAGGCAGATTCAGGAGGTACGATAGCCCTGACCAGCAGGAAGAAGTGCTGCGGAGCAGGGCTTTCTGCAGGAGAGCTGCACTGCTATGGGCCAGGAACTCCTTTGCCCCCCAGCAGAGGATGGGGCAAAGATGTCTTGCCTTGATGTCTACTGTGATGCCTTGAGCAGAGCAGCAGATCCTACTGCAGAAGCCATTGAAGCAGAGCTGAATTTCCAGCTAGGATTACAGCATCTGCCCTCCCATCAGTTTAGGATTCCCATACACCTCACCCACGAGCTTCCATTCCAGCCCTGAGAGCCGAGTAGCTGATCCCTCCAACCACAGGTCCGCACTGCACACATCTTCCCCGAGCACGCCCGAGGCACTGAGGGTACAGGGAGATGTACGGAGGCACAAACCCCCCTGGATGCTGCACGGCACTGTTTACCCCTGACTGCAGGGGGATTTTCACAAGCACTGCCCCCAGGTAGAAGCAGTGGCTGGAAAGCAGCTTGTGATCCTGCTCCAGGAAAGGCAAAGCAGACGGGCTAAGCCCAGTAAGTCCCTTGCTTCAGGCAGATGGCCAGCTACAAAACAAAGCACCGCCAGGTCTGCCAAGTGCAACATTCCAGTAGTGGCACATTCCAATCCAATCCTGTTCCCTACAACTGTAGCAGCCAAGCTCACGGGCTTCAGAAGAAATTGAAAACTATTCAGAGGGCACTGGGTCAAGCATGTTGTGTTGTACAAGAGTTCCATGGAAAAGAAATCCCCTCCTGACCACTACAGGCTCCTGGTTCGGTTATCCTGAAGTCTAATCAGCTTTCCTGAGAACCACACAGCCCAAAGCCACACCAGCCGTCAGACACTCACCTTCACGCTGTTCATTTGTCAGCTGCTCTTTGGGGAATTCCACATCAAATGTGATTATTAGTGAGCCTTTGATATTATTGTTATCAAAATTGGGAAGACCTTCTCCTTTCTTCCACAGTTTGGCCCCAGGTTTTGTAATTTTATCCCGAGCAACATGGACCTAGAGACAAAAGAAGTTTTAGTTCATAGCTACTGTTCTGGGTACGTACCCCAAGCCCCCAAAAGCTCTTTGCAGCACACTGAACAACTTCAACTGATATTGATTACTTGCCAAAGATAGCAACATGCTAGAGGTCCAGGGAGCATTACTGCCAGGACACTGCCAGGACACGTGGCAGTGCTAACACCAAAGACAGCCCACGCAATACTGCTGTGGCAGCCTGGAACCCAGGTTCTCACCACACACCTTGTACAAGGCGCTTTGGCTCTGAAGGAATTGGTGTGGAAGTCTCTAGCTGAGGGGACACTGGGCACAGCCAGCAGCTGCACAGCCCCCATGCAAACTAGCCCTCAGCGCAAGAGGCCTGGCAGCTAAGTTTTAGTTACACAGAGCAGGAAAGCAAACCGTTTCCTCACCTTGTGCCCATCCAAGTGGGTGATATCCATTTCAAAACCTGTAAGTGCCTCGACCAGCGAGATTGTCACGTTTGTATACAAGTCATCTCCTCTTCTTTCAAAGACTGGGTGCCTGTGGAAATAAAGAGACTGGAACAGCCCTTCTTTCCTACAGGAAAAGCGGGTCCTCTAGCTTCCTCCCCTCTCTTTGTGAAAGGGTGTAGAGATTTCACAGAAGTCAGAGAGGAAGTGAAGAATGAATGAAATTTAGCTTCATTTTCCTGTGTGAGATGCGTACTACTAATAACCTTTCTATTTCTAGGGCAATGAGTGGCAAGGTGTGTCAAGAAGTCATGACTCACCCAGCAATCTTCCTTACGTTCTCTTACAATAGGGAGATCGCATGCTTATGGAAAAAGGAGGTACTTCATGTGATTCAGGCAGGAGCTAACTCATGTCAGAACTTGGGCCAAACACAACAAAAGCAGAATACTACTGCAGCATCTCAGCAGTGGTGAACCCTCCAGCATCCTTGGGGCTGAACATCCTGCACAGCCCTGACTACCGGGCCCCTGGCTGTACCAGCTCTGCTGAAGGGTAAGCTACACGCTAGCCAAGCAGGCAACACCGGCCAGAAAATTGCTTGCAAACTTCCTCTACAGTAACCAGAAAGAGTGGTCAAACAGGGCCAGCCACTTACTTAAGAACTTTTATTCGGAAACGCAGATCTCCTGGCTCCCCATCCACATGGGGTTCACCTGTGAAAGAAAGAAGAGTTCTGTTTAAAGGAGCCAGTTTGTGCAACTGCAGAAACAAACAGCGCATTGTTTCTTTACAACAAACAGCAAATACCTACATGTATACATGACAGAGATTTGCAGCTCACGTGTTCGAGGGAAAAAAGCAACTAGTTGATTCTTATGACTACAACCCTGATAACAAGTATTTTTTGCTAAACAACCCAGGATTTTTAGAGCGTTCCCTCAATGAATTCATTGGCTTGGACTGGTGCACGCTTCATTGGGTTAGAAACTGGCTGGATAGCCGGGCCCAAAGAGTCGTGGTAAATGGAGTCAAGTCCAGTTAGAGTCCAGTCACTAGTGGCGTCCCCCAGGGCTCGGTGCTGGGGCCGGTCCTCTTTAATATCTTCATCAATGATCTGGACGAGGGCATTGAGTGCACTCTCAGTAAGTTTGCAGATGACACCAAGTTAGGTGCGTGTGTCGATCTGCTCGAGGGTAGGAAGGCTCTGCAGGAGGATCTGGATAGGCTGCACCGATGGGCTGAGGTCAACTGCATGAAGTTCAACAAGGCCAAGTGCCGGGTCCTGCACCTGGGGCGCAATAACCCCAAGCAGAGCTACAGGCTGGGAGAGGAATGGTTGGAGAGCTGCCAGGCAGAGAAGGACCTGGGAGTGATGGTGGACAGTCGGCTGAATATGAGCCAGCAGTGTGCTCAGGTGGCCAAGAAGGCCAACGGCATCCTGGCTTGTATCAGAAACAGTGTGACCAGCAGGGCTAGGGAGGTGATCGTCCCCCTGTACTCGGCTCTGGTGAGGCTGCACCTCGAGTGCTGTGTTCAGTTTTGGGCCCCTCGCTACAAGAAGGACATGGAGGTGATTGAGCAGGTCCAGAGAAGGGCGACGAAGCTGGTGAGGGGCCTGGAGAAGAGGAGGCTCAGGGGCGACCTTATCACGCTCTACAGATACCTTAAAGGAGGCTGTAGAGAGGTGGGGGTTGGCCTGTTCTCCCACGTGCCTGGTGACAGGACGAGGGGGAATGGTCTTAAGTTGCGCCAGGGGAGTTTTAGGCTGGAAGAACTTCTTTACCGAAGAACTTGTTAGGAAGAACTTCTTTACCAAAAGGGTTGTTAGACACTGGAACAGGCTGCCCAGGGCAGTGGTGGAGTCATCATCCCTGGAAGTCTTTAAAAGACGTTTAGATGTAGAGCTTACGGATATGGTTTAGTGGGAACTGTTAGTGTTACGTCAGAGGTTGGACTCAATGATCTTGAGGTCTCTTCCAAC
This sequence comes from Anas acuta, assembly GCF_963932015.1. Taxonomy (NCBI): domain Eukaryota; kingdom Metazoa; phylum Chordata; class Aves; order Anseriformes; family Anatidae; genus Anas; species Anas acuta. The sequence goes on from NC_088987.1 coordinate 15,321,991, forward strand.
CTAGAAATTCTGTGATTCTGTGATGAATTCGGTTTGCTGTTGTAACGACTTGCCCACACACTAACAATATCCGTCCTTTTCCTGTTAAAGGACTTGAATTCCTTGGACTAAGGGGATTCCCACACATACTCAAGTCAGAAGCAGATGTTTCTGTTCAAGTTACCATCTGCAACATCTGATTTAGGGCTTTCTTGTGTGTCTATCCAATACCAGCAGAGGGAGTGTATCACAGTCTTTGCCAAGTGTGGATAACACTCTACATGCTCCTGGATTTCAGCAGCACACACTGGACACAGCACTTCCAATAGCACGTGCTGGTTAGATTCCCAAAGCAGGGCTCGGACCCTTTCACTATCATGATGACCAGCCTTGCATCAAGGAAAAGGAGCAAGTAACAGCTGGGCAGCGCCCGCATACAGACCTTCCCCGATGAAGGGATACTCCATGCCATCCCTCACACCCGGCTCTATTTCCACTTCTAGCGTTCGCTCTTCATTCACGAGCCTGCAAAGGGGAAGAACAAGCAAGTGCTGAGTTTCCAGCATCAGGTGGTAGCAGCTCCTTATGTTCCTGGGAGAACGGTAACACCCCCACACGTTAACACGTTCCTTGCTCACATCTAAAACTGGAGGCCAAGTGCTGCCTTTCTTGCACACTAATACTCATCTAGGAGAGAGGGCAAGGTTACACTCCTAAACGCACAGCCAGCATCTGGATACACGACTACAACATGGCATTCCTCATCCAGCTGTCCCCAGCTGGAAACTGTGGGCTTCTCCAACTTTGCCTCTGTAGGTTTCAGATACCAATATGGAATTTCTACTGCAACAACTGGTTGTTCAAGGAGTAAAGAGCTGAAAGAGTAAATTGGTAAGCTCTTCATCTAACAGAGCTGGCCCTTACTACTCTAAAAATAAAGACTCTCTCTCCTTAGCCAAGAGAAACCTGGGTTAAATGCTCCCAGATTGCCCAGGTCTTCCTGGTTGTACAGGCGCTTTTCTCCATCTAGTGGCAGGTTTTGAATAAACATGCACATAGCACTGAAGAGCAGAAAACTCACTTGACATTGGGACATTCATCACAAACAACTTCTTGAGTCATCTGGAAACGTCCAGGTCCCAACTGCGTGGTCCTCATCTCCTGCCTGCAGTTGCATTTCCGTTTGCCAGGCGCCTGCCTTGCCACTGGCTTGTTCCTAACCACCTGCATGAAAGAGGCTGACGTAAGCAGACAAACCAGCACCCCTGGGCCTTGATTCCCCAAACAGCCTGAACATAACTTGTTTTTTTACACTCTGCTGCCTCCATGGTAGCTGCATGTGATCTTGGCAAAACTCTAAGTGATTTTCTCCTTAATTTCTCTAAGCGGTTTTCACCTTATGCCTCCCACACTAAATTCCCAAGCACCAGAAAACCATCTCTGAGGTCCTATTGCCACCTTCCTCTAGGAAAGGTAACACTAGGCCGAAACCTCAGCTGAAACCTTTGCTATCGCCTTTGGTTGCGATAGCTTCCTCGTTCCACACACCGGGCAAAATTATTTTGAGTTTCTCATTTACCCACTCACAACATAAATTTGAGCATTTCAAACTCTAACACAGTACAGAAGAGATTGTGAGCACCAGAAATTCAGCTTGCTTAAAAAATAATAATTAAAGTGCCACTATATGTTTGTTAAGTATGCAATCCAGAGATTCATAGTGATGTGCTTGGCCACATAAAAAAAGTGACAAAAAATCCACAGCATGGTTTTCTAAGGATTGCTGAAAACCAGAGAACTAAATTAAGTGTTTTAGCTTCAAACAACAATAAATTCTGGAGAGAAACCGCTAACACGTTTTCCAGCCGTGCTACTGCAGACTGGCCACAGCTAGGCCCTGACAGGCAGTAAGTTACTGTCACAAGAGCATCACACAGGCAAGTTGCCAGATGGCAAAGATAACTGACGGAACAATGTATTCCTTTATCTGCTACCAAACAGCATCATAACATCATCTACTGACAGACACCGAGAAAACAAGCATCTGTTTTAGTTCTCTTCTTCTGGAGAAGAGAGAGTGGCCCAGCCAGCCATCTGAGAGCTGAGAACACGCTGGAGAGCCCAACAGGCCCGCAGACTTACCTCTACGAAGTTCCCTGAATACACCTCCTCCAGCGTAACCTCCAGGTCCACGATGATGTCGCTGCCCCGCGGGATGTTCCTGTCCTGTTGGCGAGGGTTACCTCCGAACATGAACCCGAAGTCCCCAAAAAAGCTAGAGTGAAGGACATCGGTCAGTTCAGGAAGGAATTCTGATCACAGGTAGCTTTGCTGAAGAGAGCCACCCAAGGCAGCAGCAATGCCTCAGAACCTGATAGCTGCCTAACGGGAGGCCTCTCCGCATGGCTCTGTTGCTCAGCCACCCTCACCCTGAGGCACAAGCTCTGAGCTCTTCAATTCAGCGCTAGCAGGTTGGTTTTCACCAGTTTAAGGACAAACAGTATGAGAAAAAAAAACCCTGACAAGTCTGGGTGTTCTTTCCCAAATGGACCAGCAGACGGTGGAAGTTCTCACCCAGGACTACATGAGAGGAGCGACTTAAGGAATTATTTTAGGAAATTAGTTCCTAGCAGAAACAGAAGAGCCTTGAAACAACTACGAGATCAGGTTCTGCCTGAGCAACATGTGAATGCCTTCCAATTTTATTGATCAAAACTTTACAGTTGCTCTCTGGAAGTTACTCCAGCATTACCTTGCAAAAGGAAGAAAAGAACCCCCAAGTGTGCACACAGTCTGTGATAAAATGTTAAATGACCACATAGCAGAAAATGCAGGGGGGATGCTGTGCATTTAATGCAGCTGCAGCACCTCACAAGTCACCCACGTGAGTGACAGCCGTCCGTGTGGACAGACAACACTGCTTCCCACTCACTGTTCTTGCAGAAAGGGCCACCACGAGACAGATAAATGTAACGGCATGTGGGATATCCACTGCAAATGTGTTTCTTCAAACCTTCAGCTGTCACCTCAGATCAGTGCCCCTGAGCCGGTAAAAGCTTTTAACACTGAATTTGTCAAATGTATGCATGAGCATCACAGAATTACAGTTCTGACTACAGAGTAACCTGAAGTGGCAAAGTCTTACTGCGAGAAGATGTCTCCATGGGAACTCTGGTGCCCGTCCTTCAACCCCTCCTCACCATAGGCGTCGTACTGCTTCCTCTTCTCCTCGTCTGACAGCACCTGGCAGCGGGACACAGAGGGACAAGGCTTTTACCCACAGCTGAACAGGGCTATTTAAATGAGGGGCAGAGAAGAGCCATGCCAGGCTCTTACCAGGGGTCAAGCAGCAATGCTTCAGGGTACAGAAGCATTGGCTACAACTTGTTTGCTGTGCTGTGAAGTTAAATGTTTGTTGGTTAAGCCCTTAAGTTAAAATTAGTTTATTAAAACAGCAGAAGCAATGTAGAAAATATGAACAATACTGAGTTTATCTTAACGAGTCGAGAAAGACTCAGAAGGAAATAATAATTTAAAACCAGCTCTTACAAAGCAGGAACTGCTTCTCAATGAAAAAGAAAACAACGCTCAATGTCCCCCCTCATTTCCTCTGCTTGTTCTTTAACCCTTGGAACATGTATTCCTCTGACAAGTGTTTCCTGACACTTAGCAATGAATGCATGTTTACCTACCCAGTTGAATCTGCCAGGTATCCTAACTCTGCACCAGCTCGAACGCTGACCCTCACTTCTAAAAGCAGCCAAATTCAAAAGGAGCAGCCTTGGTACTAAGGTACAATAACGCATCCCAACACACAGCACTCAAGGTTGTAAAGCTTTAAAGTTTTAATTCCTAGGTGTTGATCTTTGCTCTTGCTCCTCAGGCACAGATCTGCAAATTTCTAGTCACACTTAGCCTCCCTTCCCTTTCCTGACCAGTTGATGATGTTTTGGAAGGTCACGGTTGCCAGATTAGCTTTCAGAAGGCTAGAAAGGAGTGGGAACAGGTGGAGAAACTGGCTTAATGATGATCAACAGCCTGAAATCGTAGCCAGCGATAAACATCAGCAACAAAGGAGAAGGAGAGGAAAAAGAAAAACCCACAAAACAGTGACTTTAACTATCAACTTCATCTTTCCAGGACTAGAGATAAGAGCTCAGTTCTCCCTCTGCCACCTAAGATTTGCATTAAAGCACCTGTTTCATAGAAGCAGGATAAGTTTTCCCTTCTGTGATCTGTTGGTGAAGGAACAGAATTCTCCTGGTGGACGACTGACAGTATCACAAGCAGTAACAAAGAATTAAAGAACAAAACATTTGCCTTTCCATTCATTTTGCTTCTGTCTGCAGGCTTCAGTGGAACACACCACTCCAAACATCACAAGGAAAGCTCTTGTTTGTTATGCTAAGTTACCTCAAAAGCAAAGCAGCTACAGTGGGTAAGCTCAGAAAAATAAAAGACAGCAAAAACTTCATACCCAAACCATCCTGAGACTAACAGCTGCTGTTACATGTAGGATTCTCCTTTAATTGAAGCATCTGTGTCTGTGCCACTCAGCTGGTGTGTTAAAAATCACTGAGGCTGTTTGAAGGAAGGACACTGAGCTGTTTAATTAACCTACTTCCCCCACATTTCTTTCCTAAAGGCTTTGCTCTAGATACTCAGTAAGACAAACCTTGAGCAGCACTGGAGAGGCTGTTTTATGGTAAAAACCACCCTGGTTTAGGTGAGAGCATGCTGCGTTTGTTTTGTCTGTGCTGGCACCACAACTCCCAATTTTATGCCAAACAACTTGGACTCTGATGTGCTATTTCTCACCTCACTTCCTCGTTCATTTTGTATTTGCATGTCGGAAGAACAGAGCAGTATCGGGGCGGCAGCTGGAGCCCTGCAGCACCCAGAGGTTTAGCTGCACCACCAGGCTGCACAGGGGGGACAGCCCCTTTCCTTCTGACCACAGCTCTTGGTTCCAGCTCATCCTACAGCCCGACTCCTCTGAGTCAACACCAAGCCCCCACCCGGCTCCCTGTTGGTCAGTGCTCTCATCTTCCTCAGGAGCCCTCTGCTCCAGGGGGTGGCAGGAGCAGCAGGAAACCAGCAGTGGCAGAGGAAGCAAAAAGAAAGAAACAGAAGCAGCTGCCTGGTGAGTTGTGTCCATGCCCACGCACGTGGCAGAGGAGATAGCAGACTTTGACTTAAAACAGCTGGCTAGCAGTTCACACACAATTACCTGGTATGTTATGCTATCAGTTATTATTTACATGCTGCTCCATTGTCACGGAACAGAACTCCTTACGCTTATAGGACTAACAATTATAAAACGCCTTTATCTGGTCAGCCCGGCAGCCTCTCTGCCCACCTGTTCTCATTAGGCCCAGCACCTGAGATCCAGCACAGGACCAGGGGAGGCCGGGTCTCCCCAGAGCCTCACAGAGGGGGGTTTACGTCTCCCAGAAGCCCTGCTGGGGGCGTGGGGCCGATTTCTACCCCAGCCCGAAGCCTCCCGGGCGCCGGCCCTCACCTCGTAGGCGGCTCCCAGGTCCTGGAACTTCTCCTGGGCCCGGGGGTCGTCGGGGTTCCTGTCGGGGTGCAGCTGCAGCGCCAGCTTGCGGTACGCCTTCTTGATGTCCTTCACCGAGGCGCTGCGGGACACCCCCAGGATCTTGTAGAAATCCCTCCTGCAGCGGGGAGACACGGGGGGGGCGGCGGGGCCCCGTCAGCGCCTGAGGGGAGCCTGAGGCGGGCTGAGGGGGGCGGCCGAGGGAAGCCTGAGGAGACATGGGGAGGGCTGGGAGGGGCTGAGGGAAGCCGGGGGGGGGCTGAGGGCACTCACCCGGCGGCGGCCTCCCCGCAGAGGCAGAGCAGCAGCGGCAGCAGGAGGCTGAGGCGGCCGAGCCGCCCGGGGGCCATGGCGGCGGCGGGCCGGCAGCGGGGCGACGAGGAGGAGGCACCGCCACCACCCCGCCCAGCCCGCCTCACGCCTCGCAGCCAATGGGAGCGCTCCCCGCCCGCTCCGCTCCACCAATCCGCGGCTCACACTTCACCGGCGCCTGGGCGGCGGACCAATGGGAAGCGCGCTTAGAGGCGGGGTGGGGTGGGGGGCGGCTGTACGGCAAAGGAGCCGTCATGGCGGCCGCCGTGGCGCTGTGGGTCCGTACGGAGCCGCCGCTGCTGGGCGCGCTGCCGCTGCCGCCGCCAGCCCGGCTGGGCCGCCCCTACCTGCGCAAGATGGCGGCGTACGCGCGGCGCCGGGCGGCCGAGGGCTGCTTCCCCCGGCTGCGCTGGGCGAGCTGGCGGCACATCGCCTGCGGCAAGCTGCGGCTGGGCCGCGGCCTGGCCTGGCTCTACTTCCAGCGCTTCCTCCGCCTCCTCCCGGCCCCGCCGCCCCGCAGCCTGCGGAGAGCGGAGGCGGAGGCGGCGTGCGGCAGCGCTGAGGAGCTGGAGAGGGAGCGGAGCAAGGCACGGCCGGGATGGGGCTGGGGGTCGGGGGCTGTGTGTGTCGTGTCCCCGTGTCATGGCGTTGTCTCTCCCCCCGCAGCTCTCTGTGGACACGCTGCAGTTCCTGCTCTTCCTCTACCTGCAGCAGCTCAGCCGCCTGTCCCTGCGCACGGCGATCCGAGGCGAGCAGTGGCCCAGCCCCGCAGCCCCCGGCCCCGCGGGGAAAGGAGCCGGGCAGAGCAAGGTGAGCGCCCCTCCAGTTTTTTTTTGGGGAAAAACGGCAGTTTTGGGGCTGGGGGAGTGAGGTGCTGCGTGTGGTGGGGGTTCTGGGCTGGAGGAGCTTGGTTAAATATTAAGCGATGCGAGCGGGGTGTGGGATCCACACAGGCACTCCCACAGGTTATGGGAGCTCGCTTGGAGCCCTCCCGGTTCGCTGGTGAAGAAGCAGCAGCCTCCGCTTTCAGGCAGCTCTTCCTTCCTGAAAAGCTGCTGTCCCACCTCCTCCTACAGAGCCAGGGGGTCCCGGGGTGCTCCCTAACAAATTGACCTGAGGTTGTGCCTCAGAGAGGCTGTGGTGCGGTCAGGCAGCCACCTGGAACACGAACGCCTCCTGTAAGGTGTCCTGGAAGCAGATTTCGGGTGGGTGTAACTCTGTGAGTTATAGGTTGACCCCATCGGGATCAAGGCTGGCTGCAAACCTCAGCAGGTTTGTTGTGGCTGGGCTGCCCTGAGCTGTGCAAGCACGGGCAGGGCAAGCTGAAGTGACTGAAAATGGGTAGCCCTGTTCGATTTAACAAGGAGATCTAACAAATGAGGAAAGAAATGAGAGGACCTGATAGATGGCTATGAGACGGGTGGCACCGGAGCACCCAGTGGAATTGAAAAGTTGATGTTTTCCTTCAGACTGCTGCTCAGGTGTCAATTTTACACAAAACTCTGAACAGGACTCTCTGTGCACGAGAGAGTCTCTGTCACAACGCTGGGCTTTCCAGACGAGATGCTTGTGGCTGCGTGTTGTGCCCCCTCACGTGGTGAGGACAACGTGTAACCACAGCTGGGTGCTCATTCTGCAGCTCACGGGCCAGCAAAGGTTGTCATTATTAACGTCTGCCGTGGCTCCAATCCTTCACTCTGTGGTATGGAGCCCTTTAGAATCTGAACTAATGCTTTTTTCAGGGGTTGGTTGCTTTATTGGTCCACTTGCCTGTGAAGAAATGACCCCCTGCTTTTTTTTTTTTTTTTCCTGCGGCTCCTCATCAGAAGCGCTTAATCATAGCTGAAGGTCTGGAGCAGATGCAGCGATTTTCCAGCAGAGCAGCTGTAAGACCTTGGCTGTCAGCTATTGATTTGTTTCCTACCTTCAGTGCTAGCAGCAGCTGGCTGAGTTTCTGTGGGAGGAATTGCAGGGGAATCCGTTTCTGCTTTCTAGAATGAAATAGCTGGTGTTTGGAGTTAGAATAAGAACGCTTTTCTTTCTTGGAGGCACTTGCTGATGAGTCCGGTTTCCTTTCTGTGTTTGGGAAGGGCAGAGCAGTGGGACCGGGCACCGTGTCTGACCATCTTCCCCTCCTTTAAAACGAGTTAGGCAAGGGTGTTTGTACAGTAGTGCTGGAGTTTGTCATCTCTCTGAGAACTCACCTCACTCTTGGTTTTCTGCTCCCTAAGAACTGGAACGACCAGGACCACCTTGCCTTCGTGCTTGCCCATCTCTCGGACATGCTGGAACTGCTGCTGGAGCCGGAGCAGCTCAGCGCCTCCTCCCACGCCACCAGCAACAGCTTGGTGTCTTACGAAGCCGTCTGTGCCCTCAGCTTTCTCATTGAAGGGACTGTGGAGGGCTCAGGGACCATCCATCCTCTGCACGAGCTTGCCCTCTGGCAGCCCTGTCAAGAGAAGAACGGCTACTCAAAGAGCAACAACGCCTTCTCCTTCCCCAAGCTGGAGAGCTGGCTGCGCTCCTGCCTGACGACAAACCCTTTTGGAATGACTGCCTGCCTCAGGTCTGGGAAGAAGCTTGCCTGGGCACAGCAAGGTATCTGCAGGCCTTGCCTTTACTTTTAGAAATAACTTTCCAGCCTCGATTCCTCTTGCTTAGCAAGGATCTGGCAGGGAATTGCCTTTCTTTCCTCCAGCTGATAGTGAAGATGGGGAAAGTGAGAACTTAGGGGTGAGTCTGCAGGAGTGTGGCACCTGTGTGTGCTTTTCCAGTCCTCAGATCACTTTTGTGAGCAAATGTTAATGACTTAGTTTTCAAAGACTCCCCTGAAGAAGGTCAGTATTGCAACCTTCATTATTCAAGTACAGCCAAACACAGAAAATAGATAATGCGATGTGTTTGTGGCAAAGCCGAGAACTGACTGGGATTTTTTCATGCCTTGAATCCCAGCCCTTCACCCACAATGGCACTGTGGAGAGCTGAGGCACCTTTCCCCTTAGGAGGAAGAAAAAAGTTTATTTTTTTAATTTGACCACACAATAGCAAGAGTGGCAGTGTGTTTGGTAGAACAGTGAGGTTGCTCAAGGATTGTGCTGTAGGGGGAGCATTTTGCTGGTTTAGCGTGTCTTAAAGTGTGCTGTCCATACTTTCAACACAACGCTGAACACTTGCCCTAAAGACCTTCCTGGCAAGCTCAGATTTGTGGCCAGGAACTGGAAATGGAGATGCCCATGTCCTGGCTTGCAGAAGGCTTTGGCTGCCCTGAATGGTTTTGAAGGTTTTTTGATTTTTCGGTGTGCCCTGGAGCTTCTGACTGCTGTGTCCTGTCCAGTAGGCACCTGTGGGTGGTGCGACTGTTGCGTGGTGACACGGTGTCACCGTGCTACTGTCAGGTTTTGGGCTGATTACTTTCGGGAGGGATAGCCAGGTGACGTGGATGGTGAACCATCGTGTCTGCGTCTCTGTAGGAGGCATGTATAGCCTCTTTGTTTTCCTTCATTTTAAATATATTAACTTTATTTTGCAGTAGAGGGAACAACCAGGAGAGCAAAGATTGCCTGCAATGCTCCTGTGGTGCCGGAGGTATTCCCCATGGTGATAATGAGCCAGGTGTACAAACAGACGCTGGCCAAGAGCTCGGACACCTTGGTGGGGGCTCACGTAAGAATTCATCGCTGCAATGAGTCCTTCATTTATCTCCTCTCTCCTCTTCGGTGAGTTTTCGTTCCCTTGAGGCCCAGCCAAATATTTTTTCAGCGTTTGTTCAAGTGCTAAGCTCTTGTTAGGTGGATTGAGTAGTGAGAAAGTTCTGGCTGTTTCCTGCTCACTGTGTCTTCGTTCTGTTGCTCTTTTGCAGCTCTGTGACCATTGAGAAGTGCCGGAACAGCACTTTCGTGCTCGGCCCTGTGGAGGTGTCCGTTCATGTCCACAGCTGTGACAACGTCAAGGTCATCGCGGTGTGCTACAGCTTGTCCCTTTCTTCCACCACGGGCTGTACTTTCCACGTTCTGACGCCCACCCAGCCCCTCATCCTCGCGGGTAACCAGACGGTCAGCCTCGCCCCGTTCCACACGCACTACCCCATGCTGGAAGACCACATGGCTCAGGTGGGCCTGGCCACCCTGCCCAACTACTGGGACAGCCCCATGCTGCTGGGCAAGGAGAGCAGTGACACCAGCGTCTTCCGCCTCCTGCCGCCCTCAGACTTCTACACCTTTGTCATCCCGTTTGAGATGGAAGGAGACACCACGGAGACACCGGGGGGGCTTCCCCACGCCTATCAGAAGGCACTGAGTCAGCGGGAGCAGAAGGTACAGATCTGGCAGAAAATGGTGAAGGAGGCGTGCCTGAGCAAGTGAGTGCCGCGTCCGGACGGGTGTGAGCTGCGCTGAAGCTCAGCGTGGTCATACAAACAAGTCTAATTTGATGTGGTTCTGCAAAAGTGCTTTAGTAATGGGTTGGTTTCTGTGAGCTATGTCTTGCATGCCAGTCCTAAAGCACGAGTACTTGGCAATCTTGAGATCCTGATCTTCAGTATTGTGGCAAGGGGAATAATGTTTACAGTTAACTCTGCAGGAGGTGCTTTCTCCTGATTGCATGCTTGCAAAGCTGAAGGGGAAGCATGCCTAGATGCTGCTGAGGGCCGAGGCGAGGGATCTGTCCTGGTGGCACGAGTTTACAGCTTACCTCACGCTGGGTACTGTCTCCTTGCTGTCTCTGTTCTGCTTCCAGTGCCGCATGCTGACGTGGGTGAGATCTGGGCACGCACCCTGAACAACAGCTCCACAAATTATTGGCCTGCAGCTGATTGGTGATCATTCTTAGCCCCAACCTTTACATTGAGATCGAAGCTTTAAATTACTGTCCCACCTGTTGTTGAGGTGAGCTGAGAATATGCATGTGGACCATTACTGTAAATCACCTCACGGACAGTAGCTTTTAAAGTTCTCCTTAAAATCCTCTGCCCAGCGTTTACTGTTCTAAGTAGTCCCAGCCTAGCCTGTCTTGTGTACTGATACACATCCATTTGCTTTCTCAGCACCTGTTGGGGAGTTCTGAAAGAGTTCACCTTCCTTCCTTTGTTAACACGCTTTCTTGAGCAGCCAGCCAGATTGGGCAGGTGTACAAAGCTGTCACCTTCAGTTTTGCTGCTTTTATGTTCTGTGAACCATTTTGATGTAGCAACCTGAATGATTTGGCTTCAGGACAAACAGAGAATGGGGTTAGAAGAGCAGATAGTTGATTTTAAAGATCTAAAGATGTGAAAACAACTTTTGATCCCTAAGCTGTGCTTGCACTGTATATATTTTCTTCCTATTCTGTGCTCAGCTGATGGGTTGCAATGGGCTTGTAACTGGGTGAGAGCTAGGGATCTCAGAGGGGTTTGGTCTGTGGGACACAGGGAATATGAAAACCACCTGTTGGGTCAGTCAACAGTTCCTTTCATACCAAGCTGAGGAATTTGAGTCTGTTTGTTCATTGTTCTGGAGCAGCTCGCTCAGCTTTCCCTGTCCCTTTGTGGGATTCAGAGAGCTCAGGAGCCTGCAGTTTGAAAGAACTCCAGAATGGAGAGGGGAGAAGGGATTCTTGGATTGGGATTCTGCTACAAATAGAGGATGGTTGAGCAGAAGTGACCCAGTAGTGGTGACAAAGGTATAAAAACCTTCACAACTCTAAGCTCTTAAATCTTGAAGAGCAGCAGAGAGGAAAGTCTGAACCTTGACTGTTGTGCTGGAGTCATCCTTGTGTTCATCAGCCTCATCTGAGGTGCTTCTTGTCTCTGCAGCCATTGCCCTCGCAGTGCTGTTGCTCTTCCCTCAGGGTTTTACGAAGGTATTTTGCCCATCAAAATCTTACAGCTGAAGAAATGTTAGATAATGCGGATGGTGCGCTTAGTTTTAGTGTCCTCTACAGCAGTCACAGGAGGTGGGAGCTTGGTACTGGATTGCTTTATTTCATAAAAGGGGAAAAAGGGGCCCAGGTTTAGAAGGTTGCTGAAAAGAAGCTGGGCAGTTGACAGTGTATAGTGTGTCTGTCCCCTGCAGGCAGGGAGAGGACTAGACAGACAACTTGGAGCAAGCAGATGATCAGGTGTGTGAAAAGAAAAAAAGCTGCTGGTGCTTGAGCAGGGAGGTGAAACAAACTGTTATCAGTAAAAGCCATCTTTCAAAAACTTGAAGTTGTCCGAATGAGGAAAGTGGGCTAAAAAAAAGAAAAGAAAGAATATAAAAGAATGTAAATCCTGCCAGGCTAAAGGTAAAAACCCCATAAGACAGGACCAGTAAGAGAGCTGGAGGAACAACTTGCAAAAGCGTAAAATCCTGCTTGCTTGTTTTCTGAGCACATCAGACAAAGTCTTTCAGGGTCAGCAGCAGATCGAGGTGTATAATAAGCACGTGGAGAAGATAAAGCCATGAGAGAAGAGAGGAGCGACTGCCTTTGTGTTCACGTTCACTGGGGAGGAATTTAGGTTAGCTTCCAGCCTAGAAGCCTGCTTTCTGGGGAATTTGTCAGTGAATGTCTCCAATGGAAGTGACAGTACAAAGAAGAAGAGCCTTTAAATTGAAAAAAGGGTGTGGGTAAACTGGGGCCCTCTGAAGCTGAGTGGCACAGAAATGAATAGGGATGGTTTGCTGCTTTTCCCAGTACAGGATAGGAGCATCAAAACAAATTAGGAACGAGTCAAAGCAAAACCACACAAAATCTCCAAAGGATATTGAAGATGTTCATGTTTTACTTTGGTTCAGAAATGTATTGTGTAAGCTCATAGAAAAAGAAGTCTGTCAGGAGCTATTCAACACTAACGCCACCTTTGGCATAAGAAATTCAGGAGCTGAAGTGATCCCAGATGGCTGGGAAGTTCTGGAGAAATACTGCCATGAGACTGTGCTGCTCTTGGACGTTTGATCATTGCCAGAGAGAGTGATAGAGGTGATATACCCTGTTATTGTTGGTCTCGCCAAAAAAAAAAGTTATTTCCTAGTAAAGGGAGTTATTTGAGGAGTAGTGTTTATACGTACATCTTTCCCCCATCTTCATTCTGTCTTTTCCAGATGTTGCCACAACAAAATTTTCTGTTTCCATTGCTTGAACATTCATTACCGATCCTTTTCTACCTTTTCAGATGGTTTTTAATCTGTGCTCTAAGATTAAAGCAGAGGAAGCCTTATGGAGCAGGGTGGCTGCTAAAGGAGTGGGAAGTTTGTGTCGCTTGTATAACTGCTGAGTTCTACCTTTGGGGTTAACTTTAGTTACATTCACGTGGTAAAAACCTTCTCTTCATGGTACAGGCAGTTCTTGAACCAAGCCCAGCTCTTAGCTGATATGTTTAGAGGCTTGTTTCGGTAGAGAAGGTGAGGATTAGAAGAATAATACTACAAAAAAAAGTATGACTTTTGCATGCTTCCTTGCTGATCATCTTCTTTTGGTTGCAGGGATCAAAGGAAGCAGTTCCAGATGCTGGTGGAAAGCAAGTTCTATGAATGGCTGATTCAGACAGGGAACCGTCAGCAGCTGGATAGCCTTGTCCCTCCTGCTGTGGGCTCCAAGCAGGCAGCAGGATAGCATCGTGTTACTGTGCAACAAAAGGAAAGGAAGGGTGAGTACAGGGCTTCTCTTGATTCTTCTGTATCTAGAAGACTTGTCCCGTATTTGTACGTACAGCCTAGGCAGAGGAGGAAGAAGCTGGAAGCTGCTTGGTGGAGATTCTCCCGAGAGCTGTGCATTTGGTTTTAGTTCTCATTTTGCAGTCAAAACCTCTTTTTAGTTTAAGCCTGTTCTGTGTGTACTCAGCACCTCCCTTGTTCTCCACAGGTGGTGTTTGATTTGCTGGGGTCATCTGTGTGCATCTGTGAAGACAGATAGGCTTATTGTACATAATCTGAAGTAAAAACTTATTTGAACAGCTGCCTTTTTAAAGAAGCTGTGTATTAATGTCTGTACTCACCTGACTCACTTTCTGTTTAAGAGAATTGGGCGAGACTTTAATTATTTTGCAGTCTCTTTCTCTTCCTAAGCAGAAGTGATTCAGAAGCTGGAGGCAGGCCCCTATCCTGTTCTTCTGCTATTGCATATTTCAAACCATAACAAACTTTTTTTCTCCCTTTAGTCTTCATGTTGCTTTCTCTTTGCTAGTGTTGGGCCTAAACTTTGCTCCTCTCCTTTGTTACAGAGTTGTAGGAAGAAAAAGCAATACCCTGAAGGCAGTTCTCATCACGACTCTGCAGCTGTCACGACTGAACACGCTTGATGTGGATCTGATGCCCAGCCTCAGAGTGGATTTGGACATCTCTCTGGTTTAGGTTTTCAGTTGCTGCCACTTTCCCAGGAATGTGCTGCAACTATTCTGTGGGTAACTGAGGAAGCGCATGCTGCTGGAGGAAGATGAGCAAGCATGCCTGCCCCTTGTTGCAGGGCAGCTGGTGCCAGGTAGCATCCGTGGTGTGCAGGTGTCCAACGAAGGAGCCTCTCCTGGTGTGGCGCTGGACGTAGGGCCCTGGCTGTCCCACACATCCTTATGATACAAGCCAGCTGCACTGTTTTTATAAATGTGAAAAGCAAATGTTTTGATTTTTTTTTTATGAATGAAATTCTATAGATTTTTTTAAATACGAAGATGGCACTTAAGCAATGTGATTTTTGTGGAATTACCTTTCTTGTACGTTTGCTTTGTTTTGACAAGTGTCAATAAAATAGAGTTCTCAGAAAAGCCTGGCACGTGTTCTAGAGACTGAGTTTTACCTACACAGTTGGTGTTAGAGGGACACAGCATCTTCACAGCTTTTTGATGAAAGGTGACCCGGTCAGCTGAGAGAAAAGTACCAAATTCTTAGCAGCAAAGGAGCTGAAGGCTTTGAAGGTTATCTTAGTGCAGTGTTTTGATAGAAACACAGTTTCCTGCCTTTATTTCCTGCAAAGAGTATCAACATGAATGAGTCCCGTGCTCATTTTTTGCTAGCGGACCCTGTCTGCAGTGGAGCTGTCCTGAACCTACTGGGTTGCTTTCTAATAGTATCTTGGTCTGGGTCAGGCTTTGGTCATCGCAGGACAGCATTTGGATTTAAAAAATGAAATATCTGTGAGTGGCTTCACAGCTTCCTGGCAGTAAGAGATGTGAGCAGCAGCACTAGATGATTGAAGACACCTAAAATGGGAGGAGGATGAGATGCTGCTGAGCACCTGCCTGTCTCTGATGGTCATACCTGACTGTGAATTCCTCCAGTGTCCAGCAGGGCTGCAGCAGTGTGTGTGGGGTGGCACGTGGAGCCCCTGTCGTGAGACTGCCCTGACAGATTTGAAGCGGGGTCTGTGTGCTTCAGGCGCAGCAGTGCCAGCTTTGTGCCTTTGTTCTGCTAAGCTGCGGGGTTGGTGCAGTGAATAGCTGCAGGGGTGGTTTTAATCTTGTGGAGGCTCAGGGGTATGCGGGTGTACAGAAGCCAGCGTTCCTCGCCCTCCCTGCTTGGTGGGCCAGCTAAAAGAAATGATCCCTTGCTTAAACTGCAAGCAGTGGGGTAAGAATTCTGAGTTAAACTTGTGTCAGTGGCAGACTTCTTCAGAGATTCAGGTGCATTCTTTGCTGTTTACTGTCACTTTTGGGGTGTATGGCCAGAAATGCTTCCTCTCCTTGATGTCAGGCACCGTTTAGAGCAATATAGCTCAGCTGAGGGCGTGCTGTAAAAATTCACGATAACTTTGCTGCAGTGAAGTTTCCACGTAGGGCTTTTGAAGCACAGCCTCTGAGCAGAGGCTATTCTTTGCGAGCTGTGGTCTGCTCTGAGCACGTGCTCACCCTTTCCTAGCTGCACCCTTCATTGCATGGGAACGTTCTCTAATAAATATTTGTGTTTCTTCCTTGCAAACGGGGATGGGCCTTTTTAGAGCTGACTAGGATGCTTCTTGTTTAACATGCTTAAAAGGGAGAGCAGCCAAAATGCCCTCCCCCCTACCCCATCCTCCAGGGCTTGGCAGGGGGCTGCGTGCTTTGAGTGCGTTTGGCAGAGTTTTGGTGTTCTGACTCAGCAAATGGTAACAAAGGGAGGACAGCGAAGCCTTCCTTTATTCCATAATCCTGTTTGTTTTTCTGGAAACCGGCTATAGCCTCAGAATCACTGACTCAATTTTTGGATCCTATTCTCATGACAAAGCGGCTGGCTGGTTTAAAACAAGCCCACTATAAAAGGGGCGCCTCGCATCCTGGCTGTTTGTAAGAGGTCCTGACGTGCCTCCAGCACTGGGAAGTTTGGCTGGAACAGAAAATGTCCAGAGCTGGAGCCAAGGTAAGTTTATTTGCAACCTTCACACGATATTTTCAAGTACACTGAGGTTCGATGCCCTGTAAATCGATGGCGAAGGCTGCGGTGCCAGCAGTGAGCGTGATGAGGTGCGTTTGCAGAACAAGGTCTCGTGGAAAGCTTCCCTGGGATGAGCCGAGTCCTACCAGCAGCTGCTGAATCCCCCTTCTGTGGTGGAGCAAAGGGACAGACAGATGCCTGAATCATGGCTGTAGCACCAAAGGCAATAGCATTGACAAGGGAGGAGAACCATTTGTGATCTGGTGGAATCAGGAGGGGTGACTTAAACTGAAGAGGTAGGTCACAAAGCTCACCTTCAGCTGGGGCAGTGTGTGTTAGGTGGGGATCCAGCTCAGATGCTGGGAGCTTCGGTGTGGAGGTGGCAAAGCCCTGCTGGCTGTTCACACAGACAGTGCTGTAGGCTTGGGATTGGGGCAGGGGTAAGGGTGAGAACTTGGGGCTTGTGGACCGCTTCCCCTGGGAAGTGTTGAACAACTGCTAAGAGCCTGTGGGCAGCTGAACGGCGTCCCCTTGTATTCCCTTGCCAGGTTATGTTCCTCTTAGCCTGCGGAGGCTGTAAGGCCCAGCAGGCAGAGAGCTCAGGGGCAGAGTGGTTTTGCAGGCACTGGTCTGTGCTGCGGAAGGTCTGGACCCGCTCCCTGCTTCCCTGCTCCTTTTGTCTGGTTTGAAGTGATTGAGCTGTTTCCGAGAGGTCTTTAGAAACTGAGCGTGGTGTGCCACTGCCTCCCAGCCTGGGGGCTGCAGCTGTGCAGGCTTTATGTACCCGTGCACGAAGGTGCTGCAGAATGTAACTGCCTGCCATCTGCATGAAGATACTTCAACGTGTGCTTTCCCTGCTGGAAGCCCCGTCCTCAGTTAGGGTGCTTTGCCCTGGCTGATTGTGTGCTGTGGTGTAGCAAAACGTCTGGGATGAGTGAAGTCAGCGCGTGAGCCCAAATCTTGTCTGTTCTCTGTGCTCTCGTGTAGCACGTTCCAGGGAGAGAAGAAAAAGGCAAAGGAGAGAATTAAGTGCTATTTCCCACAATGTAAGCAAATGGTCTGCCCTAGAAAGGCATCACCGTCCCCATGCTGCCTCTACAGAATGCCATGGGTGCTGCCAGGTATTGCTTAAGGGTGTTGTTCACAAGTGTCCCTCTAACAGACCTGCTGTTGGGAAGAAAAGTGATAACTGCTATGAGGTGGCTGAGGGAGGGAGAGTTTTGCAGTTGTGTAAGGAAGATCTGCCGTGGCAAATCTGTTATCTGCCAGGTAAGCCCCAGAGCAATGTTTGGGCAGTGAGCGGTTAATGGGACGGAGCTGCAAGCAGGGCAGCTCCATGGCTTTGCTGACAGAGGTGATTTGTGTCCAACCTACGGATCTGGAATTGAAATCTGTAATTCACCTGTCGTTATCCTGCTGGTGAGGACCATCAGTCTGCTCTGCTTGTGCCCACAGCCCCGAAGGAAAGCTGAGGGGTGCCGGGTCTGAGGGTCTGCAATGAGCTGAGGGGGTGTGCAAAGGGTGATGGTGGGGAATGGGTGGGCAGGAGCCCGCTCCTTACATCTGCCTGTTAAGTGCTCAAAGAGTAAACCAACAAACCACGCCTCTAGTTGGTCACTGCTCCTTCATGCGTTCTCAGATTTGGTTTTGGCTTCGTGGCTTTATAAGTCCAGGGAGAAGATCTCCCAAGGAGCGGCGGGTAGCATTGCCAAATGGAAATTCCCTTGTTTTCCTCAAGGTGGGGAAGGAACATGAAATGAACTCTCCTTCTTTGTTAGAAATAGAGGGCCAGCTTAACCAATTCAGCAGACAAAGTGTTGTTGCTGTGATGGGGCATGATACCAAGGACATAAATCCTCTCCCCAGACTAGGGTTGGGCTGAAGGGGCACACTGACCAACCAACCACCCTAGGAAAACGGAAAGGTCGAATGCTGTCTGAGTTTGTACTGCGTTGGATCACTGACCTGCACATCAGTTGGTTCAGTGCAAGGCTCTAGAAGACACTGGAGTAAGAGACTGATCCATGTCAAACCGATGTAATTTTCTCTAGGAGAAATTTGACAGCACTTCACAGTAGGAATGCTTTTGGCATGGTCTGGCTTCACTGTACCATAAGCAAACAAGGGAAATAGTCAAAAATAGACGTGGTGGTTTGGGAACCCTTACTCCAAAGAGCAGCTCTCGAGTAATTGTCATCTGGAAGGACTGAAAATGGGGGCTGCACAAAGGGCTACTCCAGGACTTGGCGATCAAAGGACCTCTGAAGTCCGTGGACATCACTTCTCCAGGCCTGGATGGGTTGGTGACACCTTGGGCAAGAGGGATGGGATCTGCTCACCAGCTCTGAAGATGAGGTTGGAACAGGTTGTGATGAAGCAAGGGGAAAAAGCATCCCTAAGCGAAGTGCTTTGCCATCAGCTGCTCGGCTGTAGTGCAGATCTTTGGAAAGAAGCACGGTGATGAATTGGGAATTTGTTGGCCGTGTCAAACTGGTGACAACGGCAAAGCACCAGAGCAGAACAAGCCAACTGCAAACACAATCAGTGATACAAACTGAGCTACCCGCATACTTGAAGCACTTTTTTTTTTTTTTTTCATGGGTAAAGCTCAAGTGATATCCAGTTGTTGGCATTGACTTTCTCAAAAGCAAACTGTGGAGCAGGTTGGGTGGGGGCAAGGAGAATGATGGCAGGGCTTGAAAACAAGGCCCAGGAGGGGAGAGACCTCACCACTCCCTTGTCATTGGGGCCTGACTACGAACGCTCAATAAGCCAACTGCCTGGTACAGCCCATTGACTACTTATGGCTCCCTTGGCTGTAATTTAGTTACTATTGATCTAGAGAAGGTGGGAGGGGAACATGTTAACAGAGCTTGCTGCAAAGAAAACAGGGCTCTTCCAGGGGTTGGACTGGGACAGAGCAAGGTGCTGGGAAGGCCGAGGAGTTGGAGAAGGGTGGTGGTTGGAGATGTTGGGGCCACACTGGTGGATCTGCTGCCAGGGTTGTTTGGATGCATCTGATCCTGCTCTGTGGGTGGGCTGGATGATTTATGGACATCCTAAAGGCTCTGTTTGCAAATATTTCAAACCATGATGCGGCTACAGCCGTGTCTAGTGGAAGATGATCCTTATGTAATGTGTGTTCCAGCCCAAACCAGTCTGTGACTCTATAGGATACAGGTTCAGGAAAAGGACTCGGGAAGGCTGCCTTTTCCCTGGAAAAGTGAAGTTTGGAGATTAAATTGTTGGTCTTTTTTCCATTCCTCTTCACGTTAGAGGCAGGAGGGGTTACAGACCACCTCTGAGTGTGACTGTGTGCTTCGGAGCGACGCTTCCAGCGGCAATGCCGACGCTGCTCGTGGCTGCCTGCACGTGGGCTGCTCGCGCCTCCCCGGGCACGGCGGGGTGAGGAACCACCCCCATCTCCCTCCATTCCTTGTGTTTCAGATCACCTTCTACGAAGACAAGAATTTCCTGGGCCGTCGCTACGAGTGCGACAGCGACTGCCCCGACTTCCACACCTACCTGAGCCGCTGCAACTCCATCCGGGTGGAAGGAGGCACCTGGGTGGCCTACGAGAGGCCCGACTTCTCGGGGAACATGTACGTGCTGACGCAGGGCGAGTATCCCGACTACCACCACTGGATGGGCCTGAACGACCGCCTGGGCTCCTGCAGGGCTGTCCAGATTGTAAGTGTGGGGCCTGAGGGGGCCTCTGCGGTTACGTGCCTGCCGCTCTGGTGTGCTTGGAGGTGGCCCTGTCCTCCTGGAGAGACGGGGAGAGGACGGCTGGAGGGGGCTCGCTCCCACAGCCCTGCCCAGGGGACTGAATCCGAGTGGTGCTGAGTCCCTGCAGGGCACGCGGAGGAGCAGCCTTAAAACCAGCAGGATGGGAGCGTGGGTGTGTGAGGCTGTGGCACCAGCGCCGGTGCTGCTGTGTCTGCCAGCGGTGGAGCAGGCGCTGGTGGGGATCTGGGCATCACTGATGTGAGCAGCGCTGCCACGGTTTGGCACCACGTGGAGCAAGGGTGCTTTGCTTTTGTCTGGAGGTCTAACGCCACTCTGAGCCTGTTGTGGGTTTGAGGTGGGTGTAAGTCCCTCGGCACAGAGCAGGGAGGGTTTCCAGCCAGCTCAGAGCTCTGGTCTGGTGCTAGGGATGGAGCAGGAGCATGCGGGAGGTGTAACAGCAGTGCAGCTCCCTCTACCAGCATGAAGTGCTGCACGTCCACCAGTGCCTGGCCTCCCATGCACAGGGGCCAGCTGCTCGCAGGGGTATGGTCAGAGGACCTGGAGCAGCATCACGGATCCGTGAGACCCCGTAGAGCTCAGCTGGGGCCGGCAACCAGCGTGGACGGGAGGGGAGGCGGGGGAGGACGGTGTCCAGGCAGCTGCAGATTAAAACCGCCGCAGTGCCTTCAGGCAACACAGCGCTTGAAATCACAGTGGAAAATACCCGCGCTGCGTTCTGCTGTAATACAACCCAGCTGGGGTCACCAGCTCATTAAACTCCTCATTGCCCGGAGGAGCGGGGAGCGGAGGGGGTGCATCGCTCCGCTCGGATCTCACCGAGCAGCTTAAAGGGTTTGTGCAGGCAGCGTGTCTGGGACAGAGCCCAGCACTTGTTTGTCCTCCCTACGCCCGTCCTGAAGCGGGGCTGTGCTGGGGCTTTGAGCTGAAATTGCTCAGCTTGGGCTCAGTGCCCTCTTTGCATGTGATGCGTGGTCGGGCATTGCCCCGTGCTGTGCTTTTTGGGGGCTGACAGGAGCCGTTCAGCGCCGTCCCGGTGTGCTGGGGGTGCTTGGTGCCTGACCTGAGCCCAGCTGTGCCTTGGCTCTGCTCCCATCCCTTGGAGAATTTGTCGGTGCCTCAGCAAACACCTTACAATTTTCTCCCTGTTTCTTCCAGCCGAGTGGAGGCCGGGGCCACATCCAGGTGTTCGAGAAGGGAGATTTCGGTGGGCAGATGTTCGAGGCCACCGAGGACTGCCCATCCATCATGGACGAGTGCCGTATCCGTGAGGTCCACGCCTGCCGGGTGCTGGAGGGTGTCTGGGTGTTCTACGAGCACCCCAACTACCGGGGCAGGCAGTACCTGCTGCCCAAGGGGGAGTACCGCCAGCCCGTGGAGTGGGGAGCCGTGAGCCCCGCCGTCCAGTCCTTCCGCAGCATCGCCGAGTGAGCGGAGAGGAGCCGTCCCCCCCGCCCCAATAAAGCAGTTGAGTCGCTCTGTTCAGCCTGTCCTGCTTCTTCCCTGCGTGCCAGCCTGCCTCCCAGCCGTCCCTGCCCTGCTGGAGGTGACGTGGAGCTGAGCCTCCTCCAGGCACAGCCTCCATCTCTGCTGTCCTCCTCCTGTGTGCTGGCCCCGTCCCCTCTGTCCCTCTTGGGTCTGGTGGCAGTGGCTGTCCTGTGTCTCGGGGAGCGTGTCCCTCTCGTGGTGCACAAGGCACTGGGACAAGGGTGGGAGACAGAGGGGACAGAGCAGGAGGGTGGCAGCCACAGCCTCCATGGGGACACTGGCAGCCCCGAGTGTCAGGGTGCTCCCTGGAGGTGTGAGATGAGGGGAGAGCGACAAAAAGCAGGGCAGTTAGAAGAGGAAAAAGAAGCTGGATGCGGACCGAGATGGTGAGCACCTCTCAAAACTGCCCTGAGATGCGAGATTGCTGCTGGCTGGCCCCAAAGAGCAGGAGGGGAAGGGAAGGAGCTGGTCCCCGGGCTCCTGAGACGTACAGGGAGCAAAGGGGGCTGTCAGGCTCTCCAGCGCTCCCAGTCAGCCCAGTTTGGAAGGCCCTGTTTTGCCCAGTGCCGCTAGATGTCAGGCTGGATGCGTGCCCACGCAGGATAAGTGATGCTGGCTGCACGGGCCCCTCTCCTCCTGGGGCTGCCCGGTCGGTTTGCAGGTGGAGCAGAGGGACCCTGGGATAATGATGGTGGCAGAAGCAGAGCCCCCCCGGCCGTCTCCCCCCGGCTGATGTATGAGGTTATTACGGAGGGGGAGGTAGGTTAAGCGCTACTTGTCAAGCCGCAGGCACCGTGACCCCCCGGGAGCGCAGTGTCCCCATCTTCCCCCTGTTCCCCCTTTGCCTTCCCTCACCTCTCTCCTTCCCTCCGGGGTTTGACTCTGCCTCGTCTCGGTGCTTCTGTGAAGGCAGCCGAGTTGTGGGCTCTCGGTTTGTGTGTCCTCGAGGGGTTGGACGGATGCAGGATGCAGACAGCTCGGGTTCCAAACACTTCCAGGACCAACCAAGGGTGCCAGCACCCAGCTCCAGCTCCCCTTTCACCCCCAGCTCCTGGCAAAGCTCTCCAAGGGCTGCCTGCACAGGCGCTGGCTCAAGCACACCCTGCCCACAGGGAGCCTGTTGCTGTCCCCATTTCTGCAGGGAGGACTCCTGCAGGCAGGTGCGTGCCAGCTGCTGCCTTTCCAACCACCTCACTCTGATTTTAGGGACTCTGCCAACGTGTGCTGCTTCCCCATCCCCTGTGTCCTACGGTGGGATTTGTCCTGCACTGCTGAAGATGCCTTTGGGTGCTGGGGCTCCTCCAGCATGGGGCATCAGACAAACCAGGCTCTGCTTTGCCCTTATGGTCACGTTTCTTCCCTGTTTCTTCCCTGTGTCCTTCCCGTCCATCGCTCGAGGTACCCGCTGGCAGAATGCAATTATCCCAGCTCTTCCCCCTCCCCATCCTCCGGCTGGCTTTTGCCCTCCAGTGAATTTTGCATTGTGCCCCTAGAGCTGGCAACCAAGGCAAATAACAATAAAATATGCTAGTTGTGTGCTTTTTATTTTATTTTATTATTATTCTAGATTACTTTTTCCATCGGGGGCTCCCTTGTCACGGCACAGCCGAGCCCGTATGCATATGAGCAGCGGGGAGCGCAGGCAATCCAACCCAGCCTGCTGATGCCATTGCTTGACAGCTAATTTCCATTTTTCGGTATCAGGGGGTCTGCTCCAGTAATTGGCATGCAGATTGTGTCTGATGGGCCTGTTCTACACGAGAAAAGACTCTGCTAGTTAGAATAAGCCAACCCCAGGCTGATGGATGGGGCATAAGGAGGTCATTGCGAAAGAGAATATGCGGGCGCGCATGTACGAAATGTGAAATTTCTCCCCCCCCCCCCCCCCCCCACTTTCTTTATCCGGAAAACTCTAATCTATCATATTGCATTGAGACAAATCCTGCTCTGTTTCTTTCCCCTTTTTCCCTTGAAGGGAAATGTGCTGGAGCCTACCCCTGGATTTAATAAGAAGATGGTGTGGTGTTGCAGGAATTAAAGCGGTGCCATGCTTCATTAGCAGCTGGGGATCGTGCGGAGCTGGCCCAAATGTTAATTACACTTTGGGAATTAATTGCTGTAAGGTGTACATCTCCTCCATCATCCGTAATCCAGCGGGTGTGCGAGGACTTGAAGCAGGAGCTGTGGGGTGGGCACCAGTCCCCTCCTCTGCCCGTCCATCCTGCTGCTATTTTTCCCCCCCGTTTCTGCCAGAGGACAGAAATGACATGGTTGGAAAGGCAGAATATTCCTCCCTGTGCTGCCCATTTGTTCCCTTGCCAAGCTGCCGGGGGAGGTAGGGTTATTTCCATGACCGAGCAATGCACCTTGGTGTTTCTGCAATCTCAGGGAGATCATGGTGTGGCCCTGGTGGGATGCTTGCACTCTGCTTTGCCCCCCAGAATTGCTGCTGGGCCTTAACAGTGTGAACTTGGGGACACAGCATGGTTTGGCCAGAGCTCCCACCGTGACCTGGTAGCCTCATATGTGTCCTCCATTCCCTGGAGGAGTTGGTGATGCTCTTCAGCCTCTGGACATCTACAAACTCAATGAGAAACCTCTCCTCCACCGACAAAAGGGCCCAGCTCTGGGCATGGACAGCTTCCAAGCCGTGCACAAGTAGATGCAGCAGCAGAGCCAAGCTGCTCCAAACCTTGCATGAGGCTGTGTCCCCAGTGCTCTGGCACCCCAGCTTGGGGCTCCCCTGAAATTGCAGAGGGAGATGGAGAGGTGAAGGCAGTGCCCGAGGGATCAGCCGTCCCTTTGGCAGTCCCCAGCAGAGGGCAATAGAAGCAAATGGAAGAGACAAGACTCTGCAAGTGATGTGCAAGTGGAACAGTTTTCGAGCCGGTGACATGCAAGCAGGCGAAGTGATGTGCAAGCAGAGAGGCGTGCAAGCAGGGTGATGTAGAGAGCGATGTGCAAGCAGAGCCAGGTGCAAATGGGAGCAAGGTACAGGTGGAGACGATGTGCAAAAGGAGCAATGCACGGGGAAGTGATGTGCAAGGGGAACAATGTTTGGCAGGGCTTGAGAAGAAGGTTGAGGCAAAATGGAGTGATTCAAGGGTATTTTGGCAGGAGTTAAAGTGAAATGATGCTTTCATGAGCCCAGACTGAATCGCTTTGTGTTTGGAGGGAGAAGAAGAGATTTAGAAGGAAGAGGAGGGAGGTATTAACCCCTTTGGTTAAACTTCCTTGAATTTGGGTCAGTTTTAAAGTGAAAAGTGCTGCTGTGACAGTGCCATCCCTGGCTCCTTGGGTTTACCCAGGGGTGTCTTGGCAAGGAAGGGTTTCTGTGGCAGGAAATCCACGATCCTGCAGATGCCTTCCTGGCCAGGACAGGAGCTCTGCATGGACACACAGGGCTGTGCTCCTGTCTGGGTACATAGACATGGAGACACAGACTTTTTTTCTTTTTTTTTTTTTTTTTTTCTTTTTTGAGGGGTGGTGGTGAGACAGAAATCATCTCCTTAACCCCCTCCCTGCCAACACGAGCAAGGTGCAATCTCCCCATCTCACCGCTATCTCCCCATCTGCCTCCTTTCCTACCCGGCTTCCCGGCTCTCCGCCACACTCCCCGTCGTCTCTCCAGCTCTTATCGGCCGGATTTGAGCCCGTCTGAAAGTCAAACGGATTTTTGGCAGGGCGGTCGGAGCCAAGGTCGGCGGTGGGGAGCTGTGCTCCCCCCGGCCCTGCTCCAGGTAGCGTGTATCCCCATTTATTCGGCAACATCATCAATTACATCGGGATTATTATTCCTCGTCCAAGCCCAAGCGAGCGGCAGGCAGCGATTTCCTAACGGGGAAGTGTTACGGGAGACTTATTAAGGAACAATGCGTCATTAAGGGGGGAGAGCTTCAAAGGCTCCTCAGTGCATTTCAAAGGACACAATGCGAGCGGAGCCCGCAACTGCATATCTGGGGGACACGGGCAAAATTTGTAACAAGGAATATACCGGGCCCAATGTAATTAACTAATTCCTGATCAAAGGGGTTTTAGAGCTGAATGGTCAGGGAATTCAATTATCGGTTTCCTAATGAAGCACCATGTGCCAAGGCTTCCTCCTGGAGAAGCGGGGCTGGGATTGGGGCTCAGAAGCCCCAGCACAGCTCGTCCTGGGGGGCCAGCACCCGTGTCCCCTATCCCCAACCAAAAACAATCACCCCATACCTGGGTTTTGTTCTGCCAAAGGCTTCTCCAACACTGAAGCTGGTGGACGTGGCTCCCCAGAGGCCACCCTGCCCCCGGGGGTGGCATTTCCCGATCCCCCCTTCTGCTGAGACCCCCAGAGCAGGGACCCGGACAGGGGAGATTTTCTCCTCTCCCCTCCGAATCTGGCCTCTTGTTAAACTGTAACGTTGTTCTCCGCTAATAAAGGAGCCTCCTCTGGTCCTCCAGTAGTTTCTCTTATTACAGAAAGTTGGTTTGCTCACTTTACAAAGGGAAATGTATTATGAATCTTCCCTTCATTCCCCTCCTTTTTTCCTCCACGTTTAACATCCGATTTGTGTGTTGCATGAAAGTTACACAGTTCTTTAGATGCATTTGCTATTTTATTTTCTTTCATTCAAAAATATGTCAGTAATCTTTTTGTTAACATGAAAGATAAAGGATTAGTAATGCAAGATGCAGTTTTCTTGTAACCTTCTTGAAAGCAGACTATAGTTTCTTATCTGGCTCTAACATTCATTTTCCTGAAATGAAAAAAAAAAAAAAAAAAAAAAAGACTTCTTAAAATGAAACAAACTCTATTCGATTCAGAGGAGAAGCGCGAGCAAAGAAATTTATTGCGGCTGGCAGAAGGGAGCTGCGGCACACCAGTCCCCCTGCCGTGGCTGCCAGCACCTTTGTCGTGAAGCCATGCACACATGCACGCACACGCGCGTGGAGCAATGCAGCTGCGAAGGGAAAGTGGTGTGACCGAGCCTTGCACTGCTCCTGGCACATCCTCACCCAGCCCCAGCAGCCCTGGGGGAGTGCCGGGCTCGAGAGAAGACAGTGATGCTTGCCCCAGGGATGTCCGGGAGTGGGATCCGCTGGCATGTCCCGCACTGGAGCTGAGCTGATTTGTGAATTTGGTTGGTCCCGATGCTCATGGAGACGTGTTGGTCATCCACACGGGTGGGTCATCCACATCTCTTTGGGTTTGGTTTGTGAACCTCATGTTTTCTGGGGCTACCGCGGGCACCCTGCAAGCCCTGGAGACTCCAGGGAGCACCAGCAGTTGCCAGTTTTAATGCTGGTGATCCCCTGAGAAAGGTTTCTAATGGAGCCGTGTGTCTGAAGGGAGGTCACTGTGGTGGGGGTGAGCGCAGCCCCAAAGAACCTCAGAGCACCACAGCACGCAGGCAGCACCCTCCTGCTGGCTGTCTGAAGCTCCGTGCTCTCTCAAGCACCTGCAAGGGGAGCTACAGCATGAAGTAGAGCCTAAAAAGAGCAGGGTAAAAGCTTCTGCACAGCCTGAGAGAGTTTTCCTTCTAAGGAAAGAGGAAAACCTGCCCAGGTTGGGAAGCAGCGGTGGGGCTGGTGGCACCAGGTGCCTCTGGCAGCACCTTCTGGGCTGTCCCTGCCTCTCCGTCGGTCTCCAGCAGTTTCCCTCTCCGCATCTCCCACCGATGGCCCATGACATGGTTGGGGTGGCCCTGCACGGGCACAGGGTTGGACCAGAGGGACCCAGAGGTGCCCTCCAGCCCTGCCCATTCTGTGACCCTGCGGTGCCCTCCTCCTCCGGTGTGACAGCTCTGCCAGGGTTAAATCATTATATAGAATGCTGGATTTCTATGGCAATTAGCTAATGGGCCCTCGGCACGTAAAACAAGGCGCTTTTCCCCCATCAGGTGGATTTGGTTAATATTGAGCTAGCACAATACGGAGCCGGCGTTTTCAACTTTGTTTATAACCTCATTTGTGGGGAATATGTTGTTTTGCTCCAGAGAAACTTGATATTTTCTGTTGCTGCCGGAAATGTCAATTTCTTAAGCACATGGCATGGCTTGCATTCTGCTCCCCTTGCAGGGCTTAAAAAAAAATAAATTAAATTAAAAAAATAAAACAAAGAGCGTCATCTTTGGGTTGAAATCTTTGCCTTTGGAGTTTAATGGAGCTCTTGTCCTGCGCTGGCAGATCCGCACTTTCATTTGAGGAAAAGTGGGTTTTCATATCAAAGGAGCCCCCCCATGACCCAGCCTTCTCTCTCCCCCTCTCTGCCCCGGCACACGTGCTATTTTAATATTTCATATATTTCCTAAGCTTTTATGCCTCTAAAAGAGAAGTGAATTTGTGGAGAGTTGAGCTCTCCAGAGCTGTACTTCAGAGCCGGGAAGTAATTCAGGGTGAAGCCTGTATTAATCTCAGGTGAGAGAGATATTTAAATTCAGGCTACCAGTGTGAATATAAAATGGGGATCTCTTTACAAAAATTTCAAATTGTAATATGCAAAGCTTAAAGAAAAGAAACCCCAAGGGAACAGCTTTCTTCCGGAACATTTTGTTCCAACCATCATCTCTTTACCTTTATTTTTTTATTTAAGAAACCCTCCCTTTGCCATTTTGTATTTTTAAATTAAATCTTGCCGTTTTTAAAATGAAATTCTCCGTTGCGGGGAGTCGGCGGTGGGCTGGGGGGAGCGAAGAGATGGAAATTGCTGCGAAAAATGGTGCGTGGACCCAAATCCAAGCCGCAGCAGAAGGAACAGTGCTGGGGGGGGAGGCAGAAGAGCACAGTCCACCGGGATGCTTCCTCACCTCCTCGGCCCCATTTTCATGGCAGATGCGTGGGGAAAGGAGGTGAAGGTGATTTTGGAAACCTCTCGCCCTTTGGGGAGGGAGAGGAGCCGAAACCTCTGCTCGGAGGGAGGGGAGAGGCAGAGCAGCGGTGCCCTTGCCTGTACCGTGGCGCACGTTTCCCTGTTTCTCCTCCCGAACAGATAACGTTTTAACATCGATTTGCGATCCGAGGCTGGGGACGATTCGTTTGTGTGTGTTTCAGAGGGGGAATTGGCCCACAGGCGGATCGAGAGGCACAGCCCGAGCCCTGCAAAGCCTCTCCCGACTCTGCAGCTCCCAGGTCAGGAGAAACGGTGACGGATGACACGCTATTATCAGCTCCGTCAATTAATTAAATTATACATTATGCTTATGAGGGTGATATACTGAGCCACTCTAGATTAAGCGTCTCAATTAAGTCTTTAATTTAGATTTAATAAGTAAGTTATTATATGTTAATAAAAGATCAATTAGTTGTTAAAAGAGCATTGATCCAGGTACAGTAAGTGTGTCAGGGCGACACCGAAGGGATGGTGCAAACAGCACACGTATGATTAGGATTTTGATGCCGTCAGGTTGCGGTGGATGGTTGGGCACCTGCGTTTGGGGTGATGTTATGCCGTGCCGTGAAACCCCTTTTGCAGGACCTGGTTCTCCTCATGCTGTAAAGGTGCAGGGACAGACAGGTCAGGTGAATCCTGGCACAGTGGATCCCTTGGTCTCAGTGCGAGTGACCTCTTCTCCTCCATGGGATAACCCCCAGGAAGGAGCTGGTCCCTTCTCCCAAAACCATCACGGTGCATGGCTGGTGGTGGTAGGGAAGATGCTCCCATGCAAACTGTGAGCTCTCAGCCTGGTGCATGTCACACCGGTGCCTCCACCGCCCTGTTGGGGAGTGTGATCTGTCCCATGGGAAATTTGGGGTGAGCCTGGGGCTGGGTGTAGGGTTGGGGCTGGGAACGGAGCTGGGGCTGGGGCTGGGGATGCGGGGGAAGCGCTGGGCTCCGTCGGAGCCGAGATTTCAGCTGAATATGGATGACATCATTATACGGGTGATCCTTTCAGCGACAGCGAGCTGGGTTTTAAAGTAGCGACCTACAGCATACAAATGATGGGTTTAAAGGAAATAAAAAAAGAGATGATTTGAATAGCATACATTTATAGAAGAAAAGCCTTCTTCCCCCCCACCCCCCTCCATTTCTAATATCTTTCTATGGGGCAGGCGCTGTGCATTCGAAAAGAAATTAAAACACTCCTCCTAAATACACTCCAGGCAGTAACAATGGCAAAGTTAAGAAGGTTACGAGACTTAGTTGTCCCAGCAACATGTCATCAAGTTGAAATGAGCAGGAAACACAGATAACGTAAGAAAGAGGAGCGGGGAGGAGAAGAATAAAACCACAGGAGGAAAAAATGCCAAGAGATTGAGAAAGAAAAGGGAAAACCCTTTTTATTTGCTGTTTCATTAGGATGAATCTGATTTTATAGTCTCTAAAAGAGGCTAAAATATAATCTCCTTTTGTGTAATGCGCGCGTTAGGAAAATGTGTCATCAGCAATTCTTCTGTACACTACAGCAATATTCAAAAAATTAGCAGGGATATTCAAGTCGAGCTACAAAGAAAAACAAACAGAAGGCTCACATTTTGAGCCTGAGCTGTCATTTAAGAACATTTTCAACTTTTTATTAACCTTTCTGATCGTCTCTTATGGTTTCTCTCCACCGCAGCAGAAGAGCTGTGGGTTTGAGAAAGAAGACAAAGCAGGCGTGAGGTTGGGGATGCAGCCCTGCCTGCCTGGCAAGCCCAAGCTCTCCCTGCTCTTCCAGCACAGAATGATTTTATTTATTTATTTATTTTTATTTTTTACAAAGTGAAATTTGGGCCATACACCCAAACCTGCCTGGTGAAACAGGATACTGATCCTTGCTCAAGGCCCCAGCCCAGTGCTAAAGCTCTCTGGCACATCAGCATTGCTTTGCTTCCGTCCTGCAGGGTCGAAACTGAGTGTCATGGGGACCTACAGCTTTTGGTGGACACATCTTCAAGGCCTCATACGATTCTCATCAGTGTTCACCACCCCTGTGTCCTTCATGTGTGAGCTGTTTTTGGGGTGCCCCAGAAGGGTGTGCGTCCCGTTACTGACTCCAGGTTGGCATCTCCCCCCACTATTGGGGATCCTGCCATGGGACTGCACCACCTCCATGTGTGGGGCACCGTGGGGTGCTGTAGGTTTCATGGGGGAGCACTTCTGGGATGCAAACCTTGGGCTCTGTGTTGCTCAAGTGTTTGGGGCTGTGTGGACAGGAGGAACTCAGGGCAGGAACTCACCGTAGCCGTGTTGTGGTTTGGCCCCTGCCTGGAGTCTCTAGGAATAACTTTAAATAGTAATTGATGAATCAAGCAAGCACTCAACCTCATCTGTAGTTGCTGCAGGAGACCCCGGGCTGCCAAGAAGCAGGCTGTTTGCTTTCCTCCCAAAACAGAGGCACTGGGACAGCTGGCAGCTAATTCAACTAGAAGTGGTCAGTGATACTGGAAGAAATGGGGCAAAGCTGGGAGAAACTTCAGCTGACCACCAGTGACTGGTTTTTGATCGCAGAGCAAGGAGGAGGCTGTGGAGGAGCCCCCACCAGCCCACCAGGCTCTGCACCTTGTCTGGGGATGGATGCACCCTGATGTTGGTGAGTGGTGGCACCAGCACTGCCCACTCTGGGGGGGACTGGGTTTTGTGGTCCCATAGAGCTTTCCTGGTTATACGTCTTCAAATGTGGTCTTTGGAATCTAATTTTATGTACTGCTTTTAAAAATCTTGATCTAAGCCTTTTTTTGGTGTGCCTCCAAAGTCTTGACACCCCTCAGGTCCCTCAGCCTCGTTTCAAAACCTCAGCAGCCCGTCTTGGTGTGCTGCTTGTGGAGATATTTTTGGTACTTCTACACTGCATGCAACAACCCAAAACTATTCTGCTCTCTGATAAAAATCTCCTCTCTCCTCCCCACTCTTCTCTTCCACAAAGATATTTGTTGTTGTTGTTATTGTCATTTTTTTTTCTAATTGTCTCTTGCTGTGGCTCCTTGTTGTGGATTATATTTTAAAGCAAGGATTGATTTAGTTAATTGATGGAGAGCTTTGCCTGTAAGGATTTCATAATCCTTGCTATTTTATCTCTGCAATAATTGCTATGTTTGTGATTATTTCAAAGGACTAAGAAAAAGGAGACAACAAGAAAACAAGCTCATCCACTCCCATTTTGCAGCTTCTCCAGGCACCTGGGTGGGCTCCTCCTCTGCAGGACGTTTTCCCAGGAGGACAACCTGGAAACGCGTGGGGTGAGATGCTGGGGAAGGGTGAGAGCATGGGGACCCAGGGCACAACGTGGTCGTGAAGATCATTTGAAGCTGAGAAGGGCTTTGGGGGCATGGTGACACTGAGGACTACAGCCATATTTATAGCCATGCTCAGCCAAGGATGGTGCCATCAAGTAATTGCTGCCAGGATGGTGCCAGAAAGAAGGGAACTGAAAAGGAACGAGCCCCCTTCACATTGCTGTGGTCAAAAAGCTGCCTTTTTGGTTAAAAGGGCATCATTCTGGCTATTATAGGCCAACCATGATACCGCATCTGGCTGATGGTGCCACGCCACACGAGGACACTGGGCGCAAAGCCAAGCTTGGGTTTGCCATGGGACATGGGGCACGAAGCCATGGTCTCACCATGGGATGTCAGCTGTGGGGTGCTTGCGTGGGATGTTGAACACGAGGCCCCACGGGTGTTCACCGTGGGACACGGGACACATAACCGTGCTTGTGCTGTTTGCCAGCTGGCCGCTGGAGGCTGCTGCTGTCTTTGCAGTCGCAGGCAGCTGCCTGCAAGCCCTGCTCACCCCCAGGAGCTCTGCCCAGGCAGCACGGTGTAGACACGAGGTACGGTGGAAGCCACCTGGGTCTCCTCCAGCAGCCCATAGCTGAGCAGGGCTGGAAAGTATCCTCCCTTCTTGGCAGGAGAAGCTAAAAAAATTAAAAAAGGAACCAGGTCACAGGCTGCCGTGTTCAGGAGCTGTGGGATTGCATCTCGGTGGGCAAGATGCTGGCTCACCTGTGGCCTCAAGCTGGTCCTGCCCCGTAACGCAGCGCTGCTGCCTGCTGCTCAGCACCACATGCAGCCACCCCAGCTGCCGAGGAGCCTGGTGAGGTACAAACATCCTTCTTCCTTCAGCCTAACCTCCCCACACTTGTTCTTCTCATCCCTTTGAAGCTCCTCGGCAAGGAACACGATCTAGATAAGGGACACCCTGCAAAAGCACCAGGCTTAAAGCTTAGGTGGGAAGCAAACGCCAAGTTGGACATTCAAAGGTGTGGTGAGACTGGGTCAATGTTACGGCCAATAGTTGTTGTATTAGACAAAAGGTGGCACCTGGGGGAACTGCAAGCCATGTAGGTTCTCTGCTGTTGTCTGGAGAAGTCAGAAAGGTGTGGGTAATGCTCTGGGTTTCAAGAGTTTCTGCAGTAACTGCAGAGCAGGAGAATCATAAAGAAAACAGGCAATAATTGTTTCACACATGGAGGACACAAAGTGCTGGAAAAAGGGCATAGTTCGTAAGGGTGCTGATAATTTATCAGCTTGACTTTGGAGATATTTTCCTCAGTGGGCAGGGAGGGAAAACCCCACTGAAAGATATCAGTGCATGTTAAGTCTAAGGGAAGCACTTCCATAGTTCTCCAAGAATTATAATGGGGGAGGAAGGGGGGGTTGGGCTGGAGAAGCAGAGCTGGGGCCCTGCCCTGGAAGGGCAGCAGGGCAGGGCTGGTGGCTTTGGGTAGGAGCATAAATAAATGATGGGCACTCTGCAGGTAGGCACCCCCCTGTGTGATGCTTTGGACATCTCCAGGGTTGACAGCAGGGAAGGAGGAGGGGGGTGGTGGGATCTGGGGGCTCCCCAGGTCCCTCTGCAAGGCAGAACCGTGCGGCAATCGAGGGCTCAGGACACAGGAGGGGGCCTTCATCCGTCTGAGCAGCCTGGATTAGCTCCTAGCAGTGCTTGCTTGGTCAGCCCCCTCTGGCTGCTGCTTCGTGTGCGTTTTCCTGGGGAAATCCAGGGAAGGAAAATCTGGTGGTGGGTCTGCAGGAGCAGAGCTTGGCTTCACCGGCTCCTACACCCAGCTGCTGAAGTCCTGTGCTCCTCCTGAACCTGTAGGGGCTGGAATTGCTCGAGGCAGTGCTGAGCATCTGCCACCTGGGCATCTGTGCCTTGAAGTTTGTATCTGGAAGACAGCATCAGGCCTTGGGCCATAATTATCAGAAGTGCCCCTGAAATGAAAGTAATGTTAGCACCAGGGAAAGTGGTTGAGATGACTGTCAGACATGGATCCTACAGCTCTGCATGAGATGGGGCTAACAAACACAGCTCTAGCAAAGAAAACTGGGCTTTGATGATGTACTGGGGTGTGCTACTCCACATTTCTAACAGCATGTATCCTGAGAAAAGGGGGCGTTTTGAGTACTGGAGGCAAGTATTGCAATGCAGCCTGTCTTGGAGGCAACCAGGGAGAGACCAGGAGAAAGAGAACGAACGGTCATGACGCAGAGGTAGAGGAGGCTCATGCAGGAGCTCTGCCAAGGTCATGAGAGGCTCACTCCTTCCAGCATCTCTGGCAATATCCCATAGAAGAACCACTCCCAGTTAAAAAAAAAAAAAAAAAAAAAAAAGCATTTGAGGCATTTTTTTCCCTCCTGGCTACAGTGCAGAGCTGTTTCTTTTTTTTTCTTTCTCCTTCAGTGGGTGAAATTTGTATGCAAAGTGATGAATACAATTGACTCCCTGCCTTTAGGCATCTAGGGAAACGGCTAAAAGAGATGGAGAACACTGAGGAAGGCAAGCTTGGAGATCGGTGGTTGGTAAGGTGAGACACGTTGCTGGTTTACAACTTTCCTTTCTCAGAAGCAGAAGGTCTGGTGTCTCTTTCAGTACGAGAACCAAGGATGTGAGATGATGCTGGTAAGGAGACAGATGGACAAAGGGGGGTGTTTCTGTGCACAGTGTATGTTTAAGGGGCTGGATGACCATCCCACAGGTGTGCTGGTGTTTTGGGTCTCTTCCAGCCCCTGGTGGTGCAGGTGCTGTGTCTGTCCCGGTGCCTTCCTCCTGGCCCTGGTATTTTCTGTGGCATTTGCAGTTTCCTTCCCATACTCAATAAATGGTCACATTGGCTACCATTGTCAGCTATTGTCCTGTTCACCCAAAGTGAGAAAGAGGCACAGCACGACTTGACGGACCACTTGAGTGTCCCAGGCCTTTTGACTTGGAGCATAAAGTGGGAAAAATGCGATGCATTCCCTGGAAATGGCTTGCTATGCTAACCCTGTCTCTGACCCCACTCTTTGTATGCAGAACTTGCTGCTGGGAGTCCTTCATGTCTGTGCTCCTTCATCTTCCTGGGGTCTGCATCTGGCACTTGCAGCGTGAGCCATTTCCTGAAAGCCTCGAGTGCTTCGGGCAGCCGGCTGCAGCGCCTTTGCCAGCATATTCCTCCTTTGGGGGTAAGCTGTAGGGGCACCCTACAAGTGATGGAGAAGGGAACGCAGGGGCTTGGAAGTGGCAGCTGTGGGGGAAAGAAGCTGTCTTTCCTTAATCCTGCTGTCCTTCCTAAATCCACACAGCCCTTCCGATCACCGCCCGGTTTTCGTGTGCTGGGGAAGGAGGGGAGCAGGGAGGGAAATCTCATTAAAGACCTTGCTGTTGGGAATGGTTGAGTGTCTCATTAGAGTGGGCAAAATGACTATTCCCGAGAACTCCACGGGGAGAAGGAGTTCATTTATAAACAAATGGACGTGCCAGTGTGCCTGCGGGGCGTGGGGCTCGTATCCCAGCACCCAAATGGGAAATGTTGGTGTTGGATTCGGCTGTTGCTTCATTTACTGATCGTGTAAGGTGACGTCTTACATGATGCCCATCTCCCATCATGAATGGGAATGGCTTGGTCTCCTCTGGAAGTTGTGCAGTATGGAAAGAGGGGAGGAAGGGGAAAAAGGGGTGGCTGAAGATCCCTTCCCACTGCCCTACCTGCACACGCTGTCCCTGCGGGAGTACTGCGCTCCTGCCAGCAGAAACTTGGCGCGAGGGGGGAGAAGGAGACAGCAAGCATACTTATCAAGTGGCTTGGACCGTAGCCGATTTGAAATATTACTAACCTTGCATTTTCAAATTTGATGCACAACAACCAAGATGCTAATACTTTCCTTAGTTTAGAAAAAAAAATCCTTTCACCCATCTCTTCTAGCCGAAGATTAGGAGAGAAGCTTTAAGAAGATTTAAAAAAAAAAAAATCAACTTCTGAGCAGCGGAAAAAATGGTTTGTGATTCAGGGGCTCCGGGCAATTCATCATGGAAATTGGGTTTCTTAGCCGACATCATGTGAATCCTTTCGGCCCTGTCAACTTTTTAATACATTACATTGAGAATGTAAATCGTGTTGGTGAGGGGGAAAGAAGAGGGGGAAAAAAAGAGAAAAAAAGAGAGCTTCTTCATTTTGGGTTTAGAGGGGAGGCAGCTTGAGGCCTGTAATTCATATTAACTAAATAATACTGAAAAAAATACTCTCTAAATATACAGATATGTATATACACCTTAGGAGGGCGGGGGGAGGGAAGAGAATGAGACAGACCAAAATTGAAATCATTTTATCCTTTTGAAGGGTGAGTATTTGAAAAGGGTTTGTTATGGATTTATTTTTATTTTATTTTATTTTTTTTCTTTTCCGTATTTGGGGTTATTTTATCCCTTTCTCTGCTTGAGCTTGTTGTTCCATCAAGGAAGAGAGCAAAATGAATGTTTTGGAGGTGGAGGAAGATGGAGGCAACAGGAAAGAAAAACCTGCAAGAACAGACTGGGATCTTTTCTGAGTTTGACTTTGATTTCGTTGTTGTTTGCATGCATGCTGTGTCTGGGTGCTCTTGATTAACTCTTCAGTGCAAGGTGAAAGCTGGAGCTGGTTTGTGTGAAGCTGAGGGTGGGGAGCCCACAGGCAGTGCTGCAAGATCTGAACCCAGCCCGGTCACACTTCGAGGCACGAGCCTTGTAGCATATTTGCTCTGAAGACCTTCAGGAAGTTCAGTGCAAGCTATATTGATGCTAAAGTATTGATTGCCTTTCCCACAGGTTACGAGAGCCCACAAAACTCCAATATCCTCAGAGAGGGGAAAATGGCTGGAAGCTGGGATTGTAGCTGGAGCACATCAGGAAAGATCGGGAAAACCAGCTTGTTTGCTCTGCTGAGGACTTCTTGGAAAGCCTCTGGAAGGATTAAGCCGCTCCTAGAAAAGCCATGCTGATGCTCTTTCTCTGAAATACAATTGTCGTCTTGGATGCCTGCCACAGACAGGAGATGGTATGAGATAAGTTCAGGGACAGCCCATAAAAATATTGTAGAGGCTGGGGGGAAAAATGGAGCTGGACAATGTCCGACTCTGCTTTCCTGCAAGAGGAGAAAAATAAAAATGTTGCCCAAAATGTCTGGGGGCAGATAAAGGATGTCTGGAGCACAAGGGACAAAGGAATGGCTGGTGTTTCTGATAGCCCTTAGCTGATAAAGCAATGTGCTTTTATCAGCAAAGTTTGCTCCACGAAAAAAGATGCAAGCAAAGCATTTAACAGGATAACCATGCACCAGTATGGCACAGGGCCATACTGGTGTGGAACTGGGAATGGGTAAATGCTGTCATGTTTTCAGGCAGATCCAGCCTCCAAGCTGTGCATAACCAACCTGCTTTAAACTCCTTCACAAATGGGTCGCTAGTGACTGGTTCGGACAGCAGAGTGTTTTATCTGGCTGTGTTCAGCTCTCCTGCTAACCTCACCTAACGGCTCACCTCCCTCTGTGCATTTCGGCTGTAGCAGGAATAGAAGAGCTGGTTTATCATCTCTCTTGCTCAGCATCTTCCTAAGTCTTGAAATATGATGTAAAGCTGAATGTGTTTACTGTGACTTATTAAAGGCAATTGAACTCTATTTAAATAGAGTACCCTAAAAAGCAAATACCCATTCTGAACATGTACATTTCGGTTAAAAATGCTCACTTTTACTCTCTTTTTGCACTGCTAGAATCGGTTGCTGCTCCTCCCTCCATGTTTGCAGCTCAGATTTGCAACATGATAACCAAGAGCAAGCAGTGATTCTTCAGTTTTCCTAGAGACATTTGCAGGTAAATTTGTTCATAAACACATGTAGAGTATGCAGCTATGCAAATCTGGGGGTTGATATTAATAATGCACAAGGAAGAGGTTGGGTGGACGTGCTCCATGGTGGTGATATTTTCATGCATAAGAATATTCCTGAGTATTGCATGTGATTTTACTGAATACGGGAGTACAGTCAGGCAGCTGATATCATCAAGGTATTATTTAGCTGGTTTCTTCAGTCAAGTACAGCATTTCCAGGGGGGTTTTCTGGGCCTGGTGCCTGGCAAAAAGAATTAATTTCCTCTTTATTTTTTTTTCCTTCTCCCAAACCTGTACTTCTCCACAGGTGCTCTTCTGCTCTTGGAAAACATTTCCTGTCTTAATCCTGCTCACTTACAGCACCCAGGACCAGAAACAACCCTGGGTGCCTGGCTCCTGCTGAGAACCTGGTCTGTCCTGTCTAAAAAGCTCCAGAAAGGTGAGTTCCCCCTTTTGGGGAGCAGACTAAGAAATATTAACGTAGATGGAAACTTCATTAATAGGTCACATCTTAGAGTCTGTAGAAATGAGCTGCATCTTCCCTCTGTGTGGGTCAGGAGGGACAAAGCAGACAAGAAGCTCATTGGCAGGTTTAGGTTTGCCCTACAAGTGGTGAAAGTTTTGTGCAACTCCACTCAACCTCAGTCATTTTCACCTCCTTCTGCTGAACCTGGCAGCCTGTCTCTAGCCTACATGTCCCTGTGCAGCAGTCTTACAGGGCTCTGTCATTAAGGTAGCTTACAGACCTTGCTGATCCTCACAGATGGACACACAGGTTCCCAGGGCACTTCTTTTAAAGTTTTATGCAGGTTTATTTATTTATTTATTTTTATTTCTTATTATTTTCCCCTCTGCTTCCACCACATGCTCAGATCTTAGAAATGAGTTGTTGAGGCTGTCAGAACTGTACAGCACATAATAAACTGTGCACATATACCTATATACACATACATATGGGCTTGCTTATGTTTTGATGCTGTAGTACAGCTTAATTAGGACATCGTTCAGACATCTGGGCCTATGCCTAAACTGGAAATATATTTAATTTAATTTATTTATTTACTTATTTTTGTGTGTGTGTTCTCATTGAGGTTTTAGTCAGATTCCCAAGTGAAATAAACAAAAGGCTAATTGCTTTAGGATTTTAATTACCACTGCAGTACCTGGGTTTATTGTACAAATTGTATTCTATAGGTGGCTAAAGGATACCACTAGCAAATGACAGATTTTCAGCTAACAACAGCATTATTAAAACCAAAGTAATTCTTTGCAGTGGGATCCAAGGGACAAAATACACATTAATTTGCAAAACTCCTAACTTTGTTGTAGAATGTTAAATTCAAGGCTTGGCTGACTTTTAGACATGATATAATTAACCATGCCTGAAAATGTGTTTAAGAATAAGAGACAAAAGTAGAAGTATTTTATAATCCAAAGTGTTCTCGAGTCTCTTCCAAGTTCCTTGAAGAGTTGCATTCCTGCTTTAGCTCACAGGTGGCATGCTCCTAATGGTATGCTCCTAATATGTAATCCCCAAGTGACTCTTCACACACATTATTACTCAGTTCCTACAGCTGTTTGGTTCACATTTGGGTATCTGTAATGCATTAATCCATACATGCCTTCTGTATGCCTCCTGCTTTGTCAGGTAGGTTATTCCATTGATTTTAAGGCTTAGAAAATATAAGTCAAATTCTCATTCTATGTCTGCTTATCCTAAAAATATTTGGCACCATTTTTCTGTCCATCTGTATTATCTTGTTCATGATGCCCTGATTGAGCAACTGCAAGAGAAAAGAACCTTTCTGAAAATGCTCTTAAACTTTTTTTTTCTTTTCTTTTTTTTTTTTGACAAGTTATACTCCAGATTTATGTTATCACTGGTGGCCAAAGGAAATCAGAGCAGACGCAATATTTGAGAAAGCCAGATAATGTATTCTGGCTGTATTTATTATAAATATCTCAATTTGGGAGTAGCGTTGAGTCTTGAATAACTTTTCCCATAGTCTTGCAATGAAGAACCTCAGCTGGATGACTTTGAAGTTTGTGCTTGAGCTTGTCAGGAAATGTGAGGTAAAGAAGAGAACTCCAGGAGAGTTGTAAGGCACCAAATCCTAACAGCCCTTGGACAGAAGTGGGGTGTGGATGAGATAGGGGTTCTGAAGTTTCAAACACAGGCAGGAGGTTTGTGGAAGACCAAAGCATCTTCTGGTTTGAGACCTACTTGGAGGAATCCCCAAATGTAAGCTATTTGTGTGTAATTTTTTTAAAGGTTTAAGGTTCAGAGAATTCAGGAAAGTTATACAAATTTGAAGCATGACAGCTGCTTTCAGCAGAAACTGAAAAGAAAGGAACAGTCTGGCAGACCAGTTGTGTCCTGCTGGTTTTATTTATTTCTGCAGAAACTTGCTGTATACCAGCCCCAACGGTAATAACATTAGCTCTAAGGGTAGCAGGGATTTGCATTTCGGCAAGATTTATTAAAGCTGGGTGGGATTTGTTATCGTTACTTAATATTTGTATGGTGGATGTGTCCCAAAGGCTATGGTTGGGCCCAGCTCAGGATGTACATGAGGTAAATGGAGGCCGTGCCATTCATGGCCTAGGATGGGGATAAGGCGGAACAGGCGGCTGGTGGGTCACTGGATGACTCCTTTAACAAAATATGCCAATAAGTGATGCTGGTCATGATTAACCCTTGCCCATCTGTAGGCAGGCTGATCTGTGTATCACAAGAGCTGATGAGGGCCTTTGGGGAAAGACTTCCGTGCAACCAGAGTCCTTTTATTTGACTTATGGCTTCCAGCTTGTGCTGGGTCAGGTTCCATTCAGTGGGTTTTAGTAGCAAAAAGGAAGTAGTCTTATCTCTCAAGTGCTTCCCTCCAGCTCTTCTTCCCTCCACACAGCTGTCCTTGAGAGCCTCCCTCATTTCCCCTTGGCCCATTTGGGGTGGTCCCCATGTCCTGTTATGAGGCCTGGTGTGGGATGGTAGGCACTGTATTTGCTCAGTGGTCCTTCCAGAGCTCAGGAAGGGCAGAAAATTAATATAAACTCTTCCTAAATCTTTGAAGAAATGTAAATTCTTGTTCAGGGTGGGACAGCCATAGGGAACAGGGCAGCCCCTCACTCCAGCTTAGCCCATGAGCTCATACCAGCAAGTCCTGCCTTGTTTTATTTTTATATTGTAGTCATTGGGAGCATAAACATGTTGCCAAATACCACATCAGTAATTAACTCCACACCGAGAAAGCCCTGGCTTCTAAATTTTGACATTTTATCTTACAGATTATCAAATGATGAGAACCAGGTATGATGTAATATGTGGTAGGGTTTATTCATTTGGGAAAATGTCTCTTTTTATAACCTCAGTTGCTGTATTCTTTCTTTCTGTCTGAGTAAAATGTGAGAGCTGGTCCAATGCGTGTCAAGTAGATGAACTCCGAGACTAAAATGCGTGATGACCCTTGAAATGAAGAGGCTTTGGCAAGCAGGTATGATTGCATGGGCTGCTCTGGTGTTAGGCACTAACTCAAGAAGGAAAACCACTGAGATTTCTGGTAATGGAAAAATTATGTAACTGTATTAGCACTTTTCAATTAAATTTTACATAAACTGTGAGCAGAATTTCAAGGTTTAAGGACAAAATGAAACATCCGTTTTAGTATCTTAGGAAAATGTTTAGAATTTTTTGCATGTAGGATTTGCAATCTTGGAGCTTGTTCTGGAGCAGAATTAAAAGAAATTTTGAAATTTTCACTTCACTGAAACAGGTTTCTCAGCCTTCAGCAGAGCTTGAATGGAGCTAAAAGGATAAAAGTTTTATTTTTATCTTGCATGCCTTCAAATAAACTTGTTGCTCACTATAGAGGTGTAATACACTAACAGTGATTTTATACTTAAAATAGTCAAGCTGATAGGAGAAAGTAGGATTTTTGCTTGTACAACCATCACAGCTGGTCTAATAAAAATGGTACCTCAAAGCTTTTATTTATTCATTTATTTATTTATTTTAAAATGGAAGGACTTTTTAATAAAACAGAAGCATTTTGTGGGGAGAAAAAAGCCATCCCCAAACTATTCAGTGAAATAATAACTTCCAGTTAAAGAAAAAAAAAAAAGAAAAAAGAAAAAAGAAACAAAAACCCTTTGAATTGGAATTCTGGGACCTGCTCTGTTACCACTGTGGACCATTCTGATTGGAGAAAGAAAGTGTTTTTAAAAAAATTAATCTAGACCATATGAACTGATAAAATGCTTTGGTATTTCCAAAATGGTAAGTAGTACTGTGCTGTAACCCATTGCTCAGTATTGTATCAGTTGCAGTATATTTAGGTCCTGGTCTTTGAAATATTTTTTTATTCATTGTGTGGAAAAACTCAGATTTTGTAGACAATCAGGATTGATGGTGTGACAAGTAACGGTGCAGACAGATTGCGGGCACAGAGCTTTCTGAATTTTACTCTGGCAAGCTGGACATAAGTCAAACAACATATGTTTCAATACCACTGAAAGCAATAGCAAAATTCTAGAAAGAAAAGATGTAGGAAGCACTGATGGGCTATAGGAGGTTAAAACCTAG
This sequence comes from Anas acuta, assembly GCF_963932015.1. Taxonomy (NCBI): domain Eukaryota; kingdom Metazoa; phylum Chordata; class Aves; order Anseriformes; family Anatidae; genus Anas; species Anas acuta. The sequence continues at coordinate 15,363,962 of NC_088987.1, forward strand.
ATATATCCCAGCAAGTGGTAAATTTGAAAAAGTTTTGGTGTAACTGTACATAAACAGCTGCGTGTGCCCTTCTTGTTGTCGTCCTGAGGCATGAAGGGTATCTGTCACCTGGCATCCTGATTTGAAGCAAGCAAGTGATACAGCCTCCACTAATAAAAATGGCAAGATAATTGCTGAAAGGTGGCATTTGGTTTGGATCTTCACCTTCTAAGAGGGGGGCACAAGTGTATTAAAGCTAGGGGTTCAGCATACACACCTGCACACACAGGCATTGTTCAGTCTAGAGGACGATTTGCCTGTGGAATCTCAATGTCAACACAGGCATCTGCTACTACAGGGATCTTTGCTCTAATAGACCCAGCACTTCTCACTGAACTCGTATAACAGAGTGCTCATAAGATGAGCACTTGATTGGACTTAAGTGTGATAAATTCCAGAGGAAAATAAGATGCTGACAGTGAGAGCAATTAACCGCTGGAACAGCCTCTCGTGAAGAGCAGCGAATCTGTCGTGACTGCATGCCTCTTAGTTCACAACTAAATGGCTCTCTGAAAGGTTCGCTTGGGTTCAACCACCACTCTGGAATGGGCTCCAGGTCCCTCAAGAAGGTGAAACTCCCACTGCAGTACCTGGGAGGTGAACCCCTGTGACCTTTGTGGCCAGCACAGCCTACTCCAGCCTCAGATCCCGCTCATCTTAGTGTGAGGTGTTTAGAGATACCTGAGCTTCTTCTCAAACACCTTCGGCACTTAGAGCGTCTTCCCTGAAACCAGTAAGGGTAATTTCATGCATATACTGATTTATGTAAAATTATTTACACTGGTGGGGCAGGCCTGCCAGGAGACCTTCCTTCCTGGAGGAGAAGAGTACCCATGATGTTTTAAAATACGTATGACACAAGATGGCTGTAATCCTTGACTGGCCCTGAGACTGGACACCAAGCACCCTGAATCCCTTAAAACTTGGTTTCCAGCCAGGAAAAGATGATGCATTCAGCCACTGGGCATCATGCTTTTCCCTTCCAATGCCAATGTGTCTCAGCCTGACATGCTGGCTCTGACAAGTATTTTATTTATTTATTTATTTTTAAATGGAGGGGTTTCCTGCATTTGGGATGAATCCTGCTTAATATAATAAAAACAGATTTCACTTTCTGAACTTAAGTATATTCCCTGCAGCCAGAGCAGACTGCATCCAGGTGCTGACATAAGGAACTCCTGTCTGGGACAAAATAAACACCAGTGCAACAATGCAAAAAAGGTGGTAAGACCAAGGCATCTACATACAATAAAAACTGATTGGTACTTTCTCCAGTTCTTTCATAACCCCCTCAGTTTACATTTATTTCCCTTTTCTTCCTGCTTTTCCCATTCTTGTCTTCCCTTCTGTCTTTTCTGCCCTGTGTGTGTCAGCCTTTCTTGCCACAAATCAAACCTATTAGGAGCTCCAGAGGGACTCCTGCCAACGGCCTCTCTTTGTGAACCCTCTGGCTTTTTTTTAATCTGCAGTGTTCCACATTATATTGCCATTGATTTAATAGTCCGCCATGAATTTTACTACCTGTCAAGCAGCACAATTATTTTGAATTCTATTGTGGGAGAGCTTGACACCCAGCTCTGGATCACTTTACACTTTTCACCAGAGGGACCCCCTTGCTGGAGGGCACTTGCTGATTCAGGATAGCATTTTACGTGATTGTAGGGTGGTATTCTGTGTTATTGTCTTAATTTGGCATTTGGGGTATTGAATGAATTGGCAGTTGATGGATAAAGACTCCCACCTACTTGAACCTGGAAACAACATGTGGAATGTGGAAGCTATTACAGGGTGCTAAAAACACGCACCAATGACTTTCTTCCCTCTTGCAGCTCCCAGCTCTGACAAAATTAGATGTTAAGAACACTAATCTTTACTGGCGGTTCATTCTTCATGGGCTGATCCTGAAAGCTTCCCAAGCAGGGTGCTGAGTTCTCTCTTGCTCAGCTCTAATGGGATTGCTCAGCACCAACAAGCATTGCCTGGATGCATGCACCTGGAGATGAATTCCCTGTGGACAGGTAAATAAGAACTGAAACATACTTTCTGAAAGCTGGGGTTGGCACCGTGCTGCAGATTTCTTATTTGGAACAATGAGTGGATTACATCTGCATTAAAATAAAGATTGGTTAATTCAGGATGAATCAGTCTTTTGTATCCCTTTTTAAAGAGCTCTCTTTCTATCATCTTTCATGACTGGGATAAATTGTTTTTCAGATGACAGGAATAACAGATTGAACCCACGTTGTTCTAGGGGCTGTACGCATGGAGAAGGACTCCAACAATTTGTACGTACCTCATGAATATATTTCAAGACAACAGCAGGTTCCTGTGGGCAATGAAGAATTATATAACTTGCCCATGGTCACAGACTGAGCCCTGGACCTGGATACTGCTTTCCAATGTTCTATTCCAATCATTTTTATCAAGATGTTTTTCCTCCCCTGCTGAATGTGTGATCCTTCTCACAATGAAATGTTCTGACTTGGGTCTGAAGCAGATGAGTTTGGAGTGTGACCTCAGAGTAGAGAAAGCTGTTTTGGTAATATTGGGATAGGTTATGGGAATAGTAATAAGATGTTTTTTTTCGTCTTGTACGTTTATTTTTTTTTTAGTCTGGTAGAGAAGGTGAAACCACTGTGACAAATACATGTAATGATCCATATAGATTAGAAGAGAGAATATGCTTCTAGTTCTCCTTGGCCTTATATCAGGGAAGGTTATTGTCACCTTTCAGGAAGCTGGCAGGATGGTGCGGACTCCTCACAGCTCCTCACATATGGGGCACAGGTTGGCCTGCTGGGGGCTTTCTGGCTCAGGGTGGGTAATTCATGGATTGCATAAATCTCCCAGGAAAGTTAGATGCAGGCAAGTTCTGCTGTTTATGCGCTGAGGCCCTGGCAGACCGCGAAGAGGTAGGTCTGAGATTTGTGGGATCAGGCCCGGGTCCCTCTGCCTCCCTCACAAACACAGAGCTACGATACAGTTCAAAATGCCCAGGGTCCTCCTCCCCCAGCATTGTGACAAATATGCATTGTGTTCTTCTGGAGATCACAGTCAGACAGAATAATTAGGTGGCAACACAATTTATTGCCTGCAGCCCTATAAAGCTCAGGAAGCACTCTTTCAGCCTTCAGCTGGTATTTAATCAACATATCATAACTTTTATTAAGCCTAAATGAAATGCTTCTGAGATACTAAATTTAAAGTATGCCTGGAAACCAGGGTCATTTTTTGTTTGATTTACATATTGCAGCATCATGCAAACGGGGAATAGGATCACAAGGGGCCCAGATTACAGCCTTCTCCCTGGGGATGCTTCAGAGGTTTTCTCCTGCTGTGAGACCTCCGATAAAACACCAGGTATCAGGATGGGGAGCATGTGTATGTGTGCTGGAGCTTTGGAGGCCTCAGCTGCTGTTACAGATGGAGAAAGATGGGGCGAGTCACATTGCCCAGGATAGGTTCAATGGAAGCACTAGGGGCTGTGACAGTGGCTTCAGCTGCGTATCGAGGAGTACATCTGAGTCCTCCAAGAGGTGTCTTCTTCTGCAAAGGTCCACAGACATGGAAGAATGGTTACAGTCTTCCCAGGAAGTAAATTTCTGTTTCTGAAGTGCTGTACTGATGGCATTGAGCTTTCCTGGGCATCCCTTAGCATGTCTCTGGGGGCATTTTATACCTCCTGTGGCATCCCCCATACTGGTCCAGTCACCCCAGTGCTTCTGAAAGAGGACTTCTTCCTCGGATCCTTTGTATCTGCCAATGAGCAGGCCAGCCCTGCTCACATCCCCTTTGCTAGCTGTAGAGGTGGGCAACCACAGAACAATTCCAGTGGCATCTGGCTGCCAGCTGCCCAGAACGGGTGGCTGTCACAGCCCTGCTAGCCAGGTTGTGCCCCAAACACTCTCATTTCTGCAGCAGCCAAAGCTCTGTGACCAGCGTCACATCCACTGGTCATAGGTTTGGCCAGGCTGAACGATGGGACCCATTTCCAGTTGTGATGGATGGGGAGAGTGAAGGTTTCAGGCCCCACTGCCTGGGATTTGACAGAAGCTCAAACTGTGCCAGATGCTGGAGACTGACTTAAAATGCTAATGACACTATTTAAAACCCATGAAAATTCTAAAACAAGGATGTTATTAAAGTGGAATTAAGGACAAAAGTGTTGCTAATGTCTTCAAGAAAAGGGAGAATAAGAACATTTGGGTTTAAAATTGTATTAGAATATTAGCTGAAATCTAGAAATAGGGTTTATCTGTAAAACATTGCGTCTGAGAATATTTCTATTCACAGATGAGATGCTCTGGGTAAAACTGATTTGACTGTCGGGGTCAGCCCTTCTTGGTCTGGGTGGCTGCGGAAGGGGAAGGCTGAGTCTGAATATTCGGGGTTGGGGGAATATTGCTCTCTGGACACATGCAAATTTCTGTGGGAGACGCTGACATGTTTGCTTTGATATTGTCCTCTCTCTCCTCCATAAAGGTCCTGGGATGATGATTTTAGAGCTGGTTAAAGCATCCAACAAAAGATTTTGTGAAAGAAGGGGTTTGGCCAAAATTAGCTTCTCCTTTTCTCATGGAAATTACTGTCTGCAGGGACATCTTCTGGGTCTGGGTCATGGGCTAAGCTGGGGCTGGAAGTGTGCAGAGTGGAAAAGAAGAAAGAAGAAAAGATGGAGAAAAGGAATAAAACTTTGAAAAAGATAATCTAAGTCAATTCCAAGTGAAGGTAGTGAAATTGCAAAAGGAAAAATACTCCATTTCAAACATCGAAATGCTAACAATTGATAATTTCTTTGTATTGCCTTTCGCAGAGGTGGAAGGCATTGAGAAACTAATTTTTCTCTTAAATTATAACCATTTTTAAAACATTGTTTTAACTACTTCTCACTACTTTCTGAGTGAGATAGTTACTAATGTTTCTGCAGTTAACAGAGTCCTGTGTAGTGATAAAATTAGGAATATTAGCAAGACAGAGTTGCCTTCTAGGCTTGCATAGGTGGTGACTGTCTGGCCCTTGGTCATCTTTGTGTCCTGGAGCCCAGGACATACAGAGAGAGACAGGACACTGGGACAGGGAGTAGAGCACTAGGAGGATTTGTATCGTCGGAGATATTCACAAGTCAACATTTTCCTCTTTGAGGTTCTTACAGATGGTTAGAGCTCCAGCATATCTTTACTTGCTTGTGGTCATGGGGGACTAAGGTACAGTCTTAAATATAAGACTAAAATATAGTCCTCCCTCAGCCTGGGGAGGTTACAGATAGAAAAAAGCCAAATCAGCCCTGAGGCTCCTCTGAAATGCTCAGTGGGGTGGCTGAGGCAGATGAAAATCCATACCTGGAGACATACAGGCAAAGCAAGGACATCTCCACATCTTACAGCTCAGTCCTATGGCTGGTTGGAAGTCTTTCCTGGTGAATATCACTGGCAAATGCTCTTGTCATTATATATATATTTGTTAGCACACGGATGGTGCTGAAACTAAGCTATAATTATTGGCGGAGCTGGCAGTGGTGCCTATAATTAAGGTTGCCAGACATTTCCCATTAAAAGATTCTGTTTTCCAATGCTATATCCTTGCCAACACGTAACTGTTCAGGCTGAAATTTTCAGTTGCAGGCCACTGGCTCGGGATGGTCTTTGTACGTATGAATGTGCGTGTGTGAGCAACATGCAGTTCAGCCAGATCCAAGAGTGTGAGATGGGGAAAAGGCATTGTTTCATAGTTACTTAAGGGAAAAAAATGCTAACAGCTACATTGTTGAGAAGGTCTGGCACTTTCATGCTTTATTTTGTATTATATATATTTTTTTCCTTTTTTTTTCAGGGATTGACATTTGGGTTTGTGACAGATCTGGGCTCAGGAGAAGGTTTGCCCTGAGGTCTGTCTGGCTCTCATGCAGCCCAGGGCTTTGGGAGGGAAGCAGGCTTCCTCCTTCCCTGTGCAGGCTAGCAGCCTGTTTTGGGGTTTGGCCAGGGAATAAGAAGGAGGCAGCTTGGGTTTCCCAAACCATGGTGTTTCTCCTGCTGACTCACACAGCAGGGAGGCAGACACATGGGCAGTGATAGCACAGAGGTAAGGGCTTCCTGCCATGAGAAGAGAATACAGAAGAGATTGTACAGGGAGATGGATGGGGAAAGGGTAACAGTCTGCTGCGAGGGGGGTAAATCCTTGGCAGTTTTGGTTATGCTCACCCAGACCAGAGACTCTGTAGGATCAGTCTGTTGAAGTGAGAGTCCTGAGACAGGAACTGCTCTGGGGAACCTTTGTTGGAGGCATCATCTCTGTGGGTGTTCCAGTTACAGCTGGGGAAATCTCCCACCGAGGCTTTTATTTCCCCAAGCACATCGGGTCATGTCAAATTTGCTGTAATGCCAAAAAACTCTTTCCAACCAGAATACTTTAGGTGTTTTGGTTTGGTTTAGATCTGCAAACAAACAAACAAAAAATCCTCACTGGAAATAATCATTTCTGTAGTCAAGGCAGAGCTGAGTGGCCTGGAGCCACCTATGATGCAGCTGAACTCTGAGGAGCATTGGAGAGCTGCTGGTTGAAGGAGCACTGGCTGACATGTGCACTGGGTGAGGCAAGGATGCTCCAGAAAAAACATTAGGGATCTGTCAGGGACATCAGGTATATGAAAACAAAAGATAATTCAGATTGTGCAAACCACTCTGATTCTTTAGAGCATCTTTCTTCCTGTGTTTCCATGTGTAATCCTACCTACACTGCTACCTATCCATATGGAGATGTATGCAGACATACAGGTGCAAGGTGTTCCGGATTTTCCTGGCCACTGGAATGGTGGAGTATGGGGAAAACTTTCCATGCACGTAGGCTTGTAGCTCCTTTGACTTCAGTGAAGTTACTTTGACTTATGACAGCTGAATATCTGGCTGTCTACTTGCTTAAAAAAAAACAAAAAAAAAAAACAAAAACTATTTACATATTTACATACTAGGCTCTAATAAGACCTTGAAAGAGGCAGTGATTTTTGCTTTTGTTTTTATTCATTGTCTGGTCCATTGACTTTCTTTGGCAAATTTAAATTATCAGTGAAGACAATACTGGAAGTACATTTGAAACATCACTGTTTAAAGTTCCTGTCCCTGGTTCCCATCTGAAATATTTCAGAGATAATTTATGAATGAAAATGGAAGCATGTATTCATTTACAATAGCCTGCCCATTCCCACCACAGTACTGTTGGGGGAAAAAAAATCAACCATATTAAAATTTTGAAAAAGGCAGTCTTTGCAAGGCTTGCCCTGGAAAAGTACAGCTTTTCTTAGAAAAGATGCTGAGAAAAAGCAATTTGCCTTTAACGAGTCAGCCAGGGTACCAATCTGAGTCAAGATACTGTAAAACAGGCAATTTGAGGCAGGCTAAAGAAAAAATTGCAAAGTGACTTTACAAGTGAATTTGCTAGTCATGCTCCCGTAATTATTTGCAAGTGCAACATCTGATGTTGCAATGCAGTGGCCTCGCTTGCTGTCCTAATTGTACTGAGGTCAGCAGATACTCCCAGCTGTTGAAGCCTTGCAAAGAGCCAGCATCCTGGAACTTCTCCCATCCTTCTCCTCCTTCACTTGAAGCACCTTCCCTCCTCCATCTGGAAAAACAACTTCACTCTCTAACAGTGTCTTGCAGAAATGAGCTAACACTGTGCAGTTAAACTGGTGCCTGGTCAAATTGGCATTTCTTTGAGCAGAATGGCAAGTTACCAGGCTTGCTGAGGTGATAGGGAAGGAATGATAGGAGACATACCTTAC